>NW_025148233.1:0-1334 GCF_004010195.1 Chiloscyllium plagiosum | reverse complement strand
TGTGTGTGTCTGTAAGGGTGTGTGTGGATGTCTGTGTGCGCATCTGTGTATATGTGTGTCCATGTGTATGTGTATGTAGGAGTGCCTCTGTGTGTGTGTATAGTGCAATGGTGGTCACCTGTAATGTGACATGAACCCAAGGTCCCGGTTGAGGCCCTCCCTATGGGTACCGAATTAGCTATCAGCCTCTGCTCGGTCACTTTTCGCTGCTACCTGTCCCGAAGTCCCCCTTGGAGGATGGTCACCCGAAGGTCCGCGGTCGAATGTCCTGTACCACTGAAGTGTTCTCCAACTGGGAGGGAACCCTCCTGTCTGTTGATTGTCGTGCGGTGCCCATTCATCCGTTGTCGTAGCCTTTGCTCGGTTTCCCCAATGTACCATGCCCCAGGGCATTCCTGCCTACAACATATAAGATAGACAACATTGGCTGACAACATTGTACCTGCCATGTACAAGGTGGGAGGTGACCCCACGCGTAATGGTGGTATCTATGTCCACACTCTGACACATCTTGCAGCGTCCACCGTGACAGGGTTCTATGGAGTTGTCCTGCGAGCCGGGCAGCTTGCTACGAACAACGATCTGTTTGAGGTTTTGCAGATGTTTAAAGGCAAGTAGTGGAGGTGTGGGGAAGGTCTTGGTGCGGTGCTCATCCTGATTGATAATGTGTTGCGGGTCACGAAGAACATAGCGTAGATTTTCAGCTCCTGGGAAATACTGAACAACGAAGGGTACCCTGTCGGTTGAAGCACGTGTCTGTCTCCTGAGGAGGTCATTACGATTCCTTGCTGTGGCACGTCGGAACTGGCGGTCGATGAGTTGGGTATCGTACTCCATTCTTGTGAGGGCATCCTGAGTATTTCCAGGTGTCCCTCACGTTCCTCCTCATCTGAGCAGATCCAGTGTATGCGTAGGGCTTGTCCATAGGGAATGGATGTTTAATATGTTTTGCATGGAAGCTGGAGTAGTGAAGCATTGTGAGGTTGTCTGTGGGTTTGCGGTAGAGTGTGGTGCTGAGGTGTCCATCCTTGAAGGAGATGCATGTGTCCAAGAATGAGACAGATAGTCGAGAGTAGTCCATGGTGAGTTTGATGGTAGGATGAAACTTGTTGATGTCACTGTGTAGTTTTATCAGTGACTCCTTGCCATGGGTCCAGAGGAAGAAAATGTCATCACTGTACCTGGTGTATGATGTTGGTTGGAGATCCTGCATAGAGAAGAAGTCTTGTTCGAACCTGTGCATAAAAATGTTGGCATATTGGGGTGATAATTTGGTCCCCATGGCTGTTCCATGGTCCCCATGTCTGGATGAAGAACTGGTTGTCAAAGGTGAA
>NW_025148232.1:0-1334 GCF_004010195.1 Chiloscyllium plagiosum | reverse complement strand
CGTCAATTGGCCTAATGCCATCGTTGCAGGCAGAGAGTGGTTTTAATCAGCTAGCCCGTCATTTGAAAAACTTTTCAACATGAAACTCAACTCACCACCCGACGTGTTTGTGTTTGGATATTGCTGAGAAATTGTCAGTCTCACTGAGAGGGGAAAAGCTGGGATCTTGCTGTGCTATCTCCCTGTGAAAGATTTTCCTGCTCAGCCTTCCCATTAATGCTGCCTGTTTCCTCCCAAAGGGATCTTCCTGGCCACGTGAGGATTTTCCTCCCAAAGGGATCTTCCTGGCCACGTGAGGATTTGAAAAGTGTGTGTTTGGGAGCAGGAAGCCTTCAAACAAGAGCTTCCTCCAGAGGGGGAACACAGTCCTGAGGCCTGTTTTGACAGGCTACAGCCTGTTGGGTCCAGGTGAGTTTTGTCTGCGTATTACTCCGAGGTTTAATCTCCTCTCTCTGGGGAGGGTTTTCCCGGGACCTCTGGTTATCCGGATCCTGTCAGATTGCGGCCTTGTCGTTTTTGAACAGGTTTGAAGCCTGGGGCTAAGGTAACTGGGGCCTTGGGATTTGATACAAATACGTCAACCTTGAACCAGCATCACCCACGATGTGTGTGGTGTTAGATTGCTATTTCTGGGATCTTGCTGTGCGTACATGTTTATTAATGTTTCTCGCCTCTGGTCAACTGCTCTGTGGTGATGTCTGTGTATTTCAATGTCGCTGTGATGGTCAGCAATTCATTCATTCTGCAATAATTAAACTGAACCAATGTCACGTGGGAGATCGTGGAAGGCAGAGAGCTGTGAGATCTTGCTGTGCTTTTGGTGTCACTGTTGTATTTTATTTCAAATTGATTTGTTTTTATGTTTCAGTGTGTTTCCCCCCCCCCCCCCCCCAAACCCTGGGGGTGTGGAGGAGATTGGATCCAGGATCTGAGGCTCGGGACGATCCAGAGACAGAGAGAATTAAATCACTTCTGCCGCGAGGAATCATCACACACAGAGAGAGAATAATCAGAAACTGTCCGGTTTCCTTGTCGTACACACACACACACACACACACACACACACACACACACACACACACACACGGTAAAGAATAGTCGGGTTCAGGCTGTCTCTGGGACTTTTGCCACAAGGGGGTGTTTTCTGGTCTGGGGGAGACAAAGGGGTGGGGGAAAGATGGAGGAGGAGCTGCTGCACAGTCTGATCCCACAGATGTCAGTGCCTCCCTCTCTCAGTCCAGCTCCATGGACAGAGAGAGGGGTGGAGGGAGAATGGGGATGTGAAGGGGGCGGGAGTGAGTGTGAGAGACAGACAGACAGACAGTGAGAGAGCG
>NW_025148231.1:0-1334 GCF_004010195.1 Chiloscyllium plagiosum | reverse complement strand
CCCCACCAACACGCTTAATCCCCTGCACCCGGCGTCACTGTTGCAGTCACTCCCCCTCACACTCCCTCAAGATCACTTTTATTTACTCTACACTCTCCTCCACTGTGACACGCTCTACCATTCCCACGCCAACACCATAGCCCTCACTCCTCTGCACACTTCCCCACCATCATGCTCCATCATCATCACACTCACTCCCCGACACACTCCCACACCATCACACTTCCTCCCCACACACTCATACCGCATCACGCGCTCTCCCCCGCAAATGCCAAAAGTATCATGTTCGCTCCCCCTGCATATTTCCGCACCATCGCACTCAGTCTCCTGCACACTACCCCACGGTCCCTCTCAATCTCCATGCACAGTCTCCTACAGTCATGTTCACTCCTCATACACTCCAGCACCGTCACACCTACTCTACTTCACAGTCCACACTGTCACGCTCATCCGCCCGAATTCTCTCTCACCATCACACTCACTTACCCGCACTCTCCCTACCCTGAGCATTGGTCACATACCCCTCCCTAGTTAATTTTCTCGAACTGGCCTTTGATCATATTCCCACTCAGATCAATGAGTATCTACAATGGGTGCCACACAGTCTCTTCCGTGTTAAGCAGCCTGTTGTCCAACTCCCACCATGCAGCTTCTTCCACAGCCGATGGTGCCTCCCCCACTATTACCTCCTTGCAATGACTAATGCTCTCACATTCACTGTATCCCCGAGAAAGGACATTTGTCCCAAACCCCAGGTTGTTCAGTGAGCAACAGCCTGGCACGGCACATTCATCTTTTCTCAGCAGAATCGGCCTAAATATCCACACCCCTTTTCTGTTCCCCCTGCAACGGAATGTAAAAAGAAGATTCGAGGACGACAGAATTGGAGAGGCGGAGATTAGGATGTAACGAGTGCAGAACACAGAGAGCGCAGGAAAATGGGGAACGGAGGACAGTGAAATAGACTGTGTAAATGGAAGGCGGAGTGAGAGAATCAAAGGAACAGTGTGAACATATGAGGGAGATATGGAGGGAGAATGAAACAGGCATAGAGAGGAATTATGCAGAAGGCCAGGTCAGAGTGGGGGGACGCAGAGATGAAAGCAAGGACAGAGTGACTTCAACCCAACTGCTGAGTTCAGGCCCATTCCCTCTCCTTCCTGTGGACCAGGACTTGGGACTGGGTTTTTCTCTCTCCAGCCCAGCTTTTTCAAAGCAAAGGCAAACAACAATACCTTTCACTCTGCTGCTTGGAACTTATTAATGAACATTTTTGTTGTTTACAAATTGAAGTGATGGAATACGGTCAGTTGGATGTTGCCGTTTCTCAAGTT
>NW_025148230.1:0-1334 GCF_004010195.1 Chiloscyllium plagiosum | reverse complement strand
GCACTGAGGATGTCACCTAGACAGAGGACGAAATGTCTGCAATATAGTTACTGTTATAGTAACTGTGAACTCGGCATTGTGAGTATCTGTGTGTAGTTACAGTTATAGTAACTGTGATCCCAGCATTGTGAGTATCTTATATAGTTACTGTTTTAGTAACTGTGATCCCAGCATTGTGACTATCTGTATGTAGTTACTGTTACAGTAACTGTGATCCCAGCATTGTGAGTATCTCTGTGTAGTTACTGTTATAGTAACTGTGATCCCAGCATTGTGAGTATCTGTCTATAGTTACTGTTTTAGTAACTGTGATCCCAGCATTGTGAGTATCTGTGTGTAGTTATTGTGATAGTAACTGTGATCCCAGCATTGTGACTATCTGTGTGTAGTTACTGTTATAGTAACTGTGATCCCCGCATTGTGACTATCTGTGTGTAGTTACAGTTATAGTAACTGTGAGTATCTGTGTGTAGTTACAGTTATAGTAACTGTGAGTATCTGTCATTGTGAGTATCTGTGTTTAGTTACTGTTATAGTAACTGTGATCCCAGCATTGTGAGTATCTGTTTATAGTTACTGTTAGAGTAACTGTGATCTCAGCATTGTGAGTATCTGTACATAGTTACTGTTCTAGTAACTGTGATCTCAGCATTGTGAGTATCTGTATATAGTTACTGTTATAGTAACTGTGTTCCCAGCATTGTGAGTATCTGTATGTAGTTACTGTTATAGTAACTGTGATCCCAGCATTGTGGGTATCTGTATATAGTTACTGTTATAGTAACTGTGATCCCAGCATTGTGACTATCTGTGTGTAGTTACTGTTATAGTAACTGTGATCCCAGCATTGTGACTATCTGTGTGTAGTTACTGTTATAGTAACTGTGATCCCCGCATTGTGACTATCTGTGTGTAGTTACTGTTATAGTAACTGTGATCCCCGCATTGTGACTATCTGTGTGTAGTTACTGTTATAGTAGCTGTGATCCCAGCATTGTGAGTATCTGTGTGTAGTTACTGTTATAGTAGCTGTGATCCCAGCATTGTGAGTATCTGTATGTAGTTACTGTTATAGTAACTGTGATCCCAGCATTGTGAGTAACTGTGTGTAGTTACTGTTATAGTAACTGTGATCCCCGCATTGTGACTATCTGTGTGTAGTTACTGTTATAGTAACTGTGATCCCAGCATTGTGAGTATCTGTGTGTAGATACTATTATAGTAACTGTGATCCCAGCATTGTGAGTATCTGTGTGTAGTTACTGTTATAGTAACTGTGTTCCCAGCATTGTGAGTATCTATGTGTAGTTACTGTTATAGTAACTGTGATCCCA
>NW_025148229.1:0-1334 GCF_004010195.1 Chiloscyllium plagiosum | reverse complement strand
CAGTCTCCTATCCCAGTCTCCCAGTCTCCTATCACAGTCTCCTATCCCAGCTCCCAGTCCCCTATCCCAGTCTCCTATCCCAGCTCCCAGTCCCCTATCCCAGTTACCTATCCTAGCTCCCAGTCTCCTATCCCAGCTCCCAGTCCCCTATCCCGGTCGCCTATCCCAGTCTCCCAGTCCCCTATCCCAGTCTCCTATCCCAGCTCCCAGTCCCCTATCCCGGTCACCTATCCCAGTCTCCCTGTCTTCTATCCCAGCTCCCAGTCCCCTATCCCGGTCACCTATCCCAGTCTCCCTGTCTTCTATCCCAGCTCCCAGTCCCCTATCCCGGTCACCTATCCCAGTCTCCCTGTCTTCTATCCCAGCTCCCAGTCCCCTATCCCGGTCACCTATCCCAGTCTCCCTGTCTTCTATCCCAGCTCCCAGTCCCCTATCCCGGTCACCTATCCCAGTCTCCCTGTCTTCTATCCCAGCTCCCAGTCCCCTATCCCGGTCACCTATCCCAGTCTCCCTGTCTTCTATCCCAGCTCCCAGTCCCCTATCCCGGTCACCTATCCCAGTCTCCCTGTCTTCTATCCCAGCTCCCAGTCCCCTATCCCGGTCACCTATCCCAGTCTCCCTGTCTTCTATCCCAGCTCCCAGTCCCCTATCCCGGTCACCTATCCCAGTCTCCCTGTCTCCTATCCCAGCTCCCAGTCCCCTATCCCGGTCACCTATCCCAGCTCCCAGTCCCCTATCCTGGTCACCTATCCCAGCTCCCAGTCACCTATCCCAGCTCCCAGTCCCCTATCCCGGTCACCTATCCCAGTCTCCCTGTCTTCTATCCCAGCTCCCAGTCCCCTATCCCAGCTCCCAGTCCCCTATCCCAGCTCCCAGTCACCTATCCCAGCTCCCAGTCTCCTATCCCAGCACCCAGTCCCCTATCCCAGCTCCCAGTCTCCTATCCCAGTCTCCTATCCCAGTCTCCTATCCCAGCTCCCAGTCACCTCTCCCAGTCACCTATCCCAGCTCCCAGTCCCCTATCCCAGCTCCCAGTCCCCTATCCCGGTCGCCTATCCCAGTCGTCTCCTATCCCCTATCCCAGTCCCCTATCCCAGCTCCCAGTCCCCTATCCCAGTCCCCTATCCCAGTCTCCCAGTCCCCTATCCCAGCTCCCAGTCACCTATCCCAGCTCCCTGTCTCCTATCCCAGCACCCAGTCCCCTATCCCAGTCCCCTATCCCAGCTCCCAGTCTCCTATCCCAGTCTCCTATTCCAGTCTCCTATCCCAGTCTCCCAGTCTCCTATCCCAGCTCCCAGTCACCTATCCCAGCTCCCAGTCCCCTATCCCGGTCG
>NW_025148228.1:0-1334 GCF_004010195.1 Chiloscyllium plagiosum | reverse complement strand
GTATCTGTATCACACTGGGAGTCACTGTGTACAGCCCCTGTCTCTGTATCACACTGGGAGTCAACGTGTACAGTTCCTGTCTCTGTATCACACTGGGAGGCACCGTGTACAGCCCCTGTCTCTGTATCACACTGGGAGTCACCGTGTACAGTTCCTGTCTCTGTATCACACTGGGAGTCACTGTGTACATTTCCGGTCTCTGTATCACACTGG
Organism: Chiloscyllium plagiosum; assembly: GCF_004010195.1. Lineage (NCBI taxonomy): Eukaryota > Metazoa > Chordata > Chondrichthyes > Orectolobiformes > Hemiscylliidae > Chiloscyllium > Chiloscyllium plagiosum. The sequence goes on along the minus strand of NW_025148228.1, from coordinate 1,121 downwards.
GAGTCACTGTGTACAGTTCTGGTCTCTGTATCACACTGGGAGTCACTGTGTACATTTCCGGTCTCTGTATCACACTGGGAGTCACTGTGTACAGTTCTGGTCTCGGTATCACACTGGGAGTCACTGTGTATATTTCCGGTCTCTGTATCACACTGGGAGTCACTGTGTACAGTTCCTGTCTCTGTATCTCACTGGGAGTAACCGTGTACAGTTCCTGTCTCTGTTTCACACTGGGAGTCACTGTGTACAGTTCCTGTATCTGTATCACACTGGGAGTCACTGTGTACAGTTCCTGTATCTGTATCACACTGGGAGTCACTGTGTACAGTCCCTGTCTCTGTATCACACTGGAGTCACTGTGTACAGTTCCTGTCTCTGTATCACACTGGGAGTCACTGTGTACAGTTCCTGTCTCTGTATCACACTGGGAGTCACTGTGTACAGTTCCTGTCTCTGTATCACACTGGGAGTCACTGTGTACAGTCCCAGTCTCTGTATCACACTGGGAGTCACTGTGTACAGTCCCGGTCTCTGTATCACGCTGGGAGTCACCGTGTACAGTTCCTGTCTCTGTATCACACTGGGAGTCACTGTGTACAGTTCCTGCCTCAGTATCTCACTGGGAGTCACCGTGTACAGTTCCTGTCTCTGTATCACACTGGGAGTCACCGTGTACAGTTCCTGTCTCTGTATCACACTGTGATTCACCGTGCACAGTTCCGGTCTCTGTATCACACTGGGACTCACTGTGTACAGTTCCTGTCTCTGTATCACACTGGGAGTCACTGCGTACAGTTCCTGTCTCTGTATCACACTGGGAGTCACTGTGTACATTTCCTGTCTCTGTATCACAGTGGGAGTCACTGCATAGAGTTCCTGTCTCTGTATCACACTGTGAGTCACCGTGCACAGTTCCTGTCTCTGTATCACACTGGGACTCACTGTGTACAGTTCCTGTCTCTGTATCACACTGGGAGTCACTGTGTACGCTTGCGGTCTCTGTATCACACTGGGAGTCACTGTGTACAGTTCCATTCTCTGTATCACACTGGGAGTCACTCTGTACATTTCCTGTCACTGTATCACAGTGGGAGTCACCGTGTACAGTCCCGGTCTCTGTA
>NW_025148227.1:0-1334 GCF_004010195.1 Chiloscyllium plagiosum | reverse complement strand
TCTGTTGCAGTTATACAGGATGGTGGTGAGGCTATACCTGTAGCGTTATGTTTAGTTTTGTTCACTTTGCACTTGGAAGGATGTTATTAAACTGGAAAGACTACACAATAAATTTACACGGATGTTGCCAAGGACTCTGTTGTCTGGATTTTAAGGGGAGGTTGGACAAGCTAGAAATTTTTAACCTTAGGGTGTATGAGACTGATAGTGATCTGACAGAGTGTATAAGATCATTGGAGGCATCAACAGAGTGAATGCACTCAGTCTTTTTTCCTCAGGGTTAGACAATCCCGGACTAGAGGGCATCAGCTGAAGGTCAGAGGAGAAAGAATAAAAGGGAACCTGAGGATCAATTGTTTTACTCACAGGGTGGTACGCATATGGAATGAGTTGCCAGTGGAAGTGGTTGAGATGCGTACATTAACAACATTTAACAGGCATTTGGACAAATACTTGGTTAGGAAAGGATTAGAAGGATACCGGGCAATAGCAGGGAAATGGGATTAGTGTAAATGAACATTTTGTTTGGAATGGACCACTTTGGGCCGAATGGAATATGTTTGTGCTGTAGGACTCTATGACTCAAACAACATTGCTTGTCTCTCACTGAATGTTATAATGTATTTTTTACCAATTCACTGGAACTAACTTGACCCTCTAGCCTCCAGGCTTCCTCGATGTTTGACTATGATGTTCAAAATTTCTATATTGTGTCACAATTCCTCAAAGCTGCTTCAGTGCACGGTTAGTAATTAGTTCTTCTGACAACACAACATCAAATCCGAAATAACCTGCCCTCTAGTTTGGTTCATAACCTCCTCTCCAACTATTGATATACACTTATGGAATTTATTTTTCACAACATGAGCAGTCACTTAGGTAAATGCAAATTGACACCATCCATTATTACTGCCGCACCCACAATTATTTGTTACTCATTCACAGGCTGAGGGCGTCGCATTTATAACCAGCATTTATTGCCCATGCCAGAGGGCAGTTAAGAGTCAACAGCGTTACCTTGGTCTGGAGTCACATGCAGGCCAGTCCAGGGAAGGACAGCAGTTTCCTTCCATAAAGGACAGCAGTGAACCAGATGAGTATTTCCAACCATCGACAATAGATTCATGGTCTTCATAAACCATTCATTCCAGATACTTATTGAATTCACATTCCGTCATCTGCCATGGCAGGGTTCGAACTCGGGTACTCAGAACATTACCTGGATCTCTGGGCTAAGACACCAGCGATAGTATCACTATGTCATTGCTTCACCTTACATATACTGGCATATCCAATTTCCTGTTTGCGCGACAGTTTTGGTCTCGATATATAAC
>NW_025148226.1:0-1334 GCF_004010195.1 Chiloscyllium plagiosum | reverse complement strand
AAATTTGGATGAAAATGCAGCTGATCTTATGAACAGGTTTGCAGATGACACGGAAATTGATGGAGTTGTTGATCATGAAGAATGATAATAACAAAAAAATCAGCAGAACATAGGTCAGATGGAAAGTTGAGCAGAGCACTGGCAGGTACGGTTAATCCAGACAAATGTACCTTGTTGGATTTTTGGAGAGGAAAGTTTACTGTAAACAGCCGGTCTCTTAAGAGAGAAAGAGGAATCTTGGGGACCAAGTCTATGAAAGTTGTAACATGCATAGGTAAAGTGGTAAAAAGAAAGATCGATGCTTGCTTTCATCGATCAGAGCATTGAGTATGAAAGTTGCGAAACCGTATTGTAAGACTTTCGTCAGGTCACATTTTAAGAAATGTCTATAGTTCGCCGAACTATAAGACATATATGGAGGTTTTGGAGATGGTGCAGAGGAGGTTTACCAGGATTTTACCTGGATTGGTGTATCTTAGCCCTAATGAGAGGTCCCAGAAACTTGGATTGTTTTTGCCAGAGCTTTGGAAGCTGACAGGCAATCTGACACAAGTACACAAAGTAATGAGGGCAAGGATTGTGTGGGTCGTCAAAATCTCTTTCCTAGGGTGAAAATGTAAAATATTATAGGGCTTAAGTCTATGGTTTGAGGAGTTACACTTCAAGTAGATACAGGAGGAATTCGGGTTTACAGAGTATAGTAGCTGTCTGTATTATGCTGCCACACAAATATAGAAGCAAGCAAGACAGCAAAGCTAAGAAGTATTCAGAGAAATGCATGAACAGACATGGATTACAGTCGTCCAGGTATAGGAAGGATATAACTAAATTGGAGGGGGTTCAGAATTGATTAACCAGGATGTGTATTGTTCAAGCCAAAATAAAAGTTTGGATCTGTTTGGATTCTTTTTTTTCACTGGAGCATAGAAGGTTGAGAGCCGACCTGATAGAAGTTTATGAAATAATGAGACAGAGTTGACTGTAGTTGTCTGTTTCCTAGGACGGAGGATTTTAAGACCAGGAAGCACATTCTAAACATGAGGGGAAAGGCACTTAAAACGAAATGAGAGGCAAATGTTTTACCCCGCGGTTAGTTCACGTGTGGAATGAACTTCCCGAAGAACTAATGGATGTGAATACAATCGCAAAAACGTTAAAAGAAGTTTGAATAAGTACATGAATAGATAAGTTTGGGAGGGTGCTTGTCTGGAGAAGTGAGCTGAGACGAGTTAAGTTTTGGATTATATTCACAAGGAATGTTTGCTCTGACGGGTCTATTTTGTTGCTGTATAACTCTATGTACCTATGATATGGAATATGTGCAGACTGATAGG
>NW_025148225.1:0-1334 GCF_004010195.1 Chiloscyllium plagiosum | reverse complement strand
TCTGCTATTGAGACGGGCTCTAATGTAATAAGAAGTACGTCGGATTCTAAGAGATTGATTGAATTCGGGGACTCTCTAGTCCAAAGTACAGACAGACGTTTCTGTGGCCAGCAGCGAAAAATCAGAATGATGTGTTGCTTCCCTGGTGCCAGGATCAAGGATGTCTTCGAGAGGGTGCAGAATGTTGTCAAGAGGGAGAGGGGCCAGCAGGAGGTCATTGTACACAGCGGAACTAACGACAATAGGAAGGGAAAAGGTTGAGATTCTGAAGAGAGATTACAGACAGTTAGACAGGAATTTAAAAAGGAGGTCCTCGAGAGTTGTAATATTTGGATTACTCCCAGTGCTACGAGCTAGTGAGGGCAGGAATAGGAAGATAGAGCAGATGAATGCATATCTGATGAGCTGGTATATGGGAGAAGGATTCACATTTTTGGATCATTGGAAACTGTTTTGGGGTAGAGGTGACCTGTACAAGAAGGACAGATTGCACATAAATTGGAAGGGGACTAATATACTGGCAGGGAAATTTGCTAGAGTTTCTTGGGAGAATTTAAAGTAGTAAGGTGGGGGCGTGGGACCCAGGAGATAGTGAGGAAAGATTTCAATCTGAGACTGATACAGTAGAGAACAAAGGCGAGTCAAACAGTCAGGGCAGGCAGAGACAAAGCAGAGAACAAGGTAGGACTGATACATTAAACTGCATTTATTTCAATGCAAGGAGCCTAACAAGGACGGCAGATGAACTCAGGGCATGGTTAAGAACATGGGACTGGGTTATCATAGCGATTACAGAAACATGGCTCAGGGATGGACAGGACTGACAGCTTAATGTTCCAGGATACGAATGCTATAGGAAGGATAGAAAGGGAGGCAAGAGAGGAGGGGGAGTGGCGTTTTTGATAAGGGATAGCATTACAGCTGTACTGAAGGAGGATATTCCCGGAAATACATCCAGGGCAGTTATTTGGGTGGAACCGAGAAATAAGAAAGGGATGATCACCTTATTGGGATTGTATTATGCATCCCCTAATAGTCAGAGGGAAACTGAGAAACAAACTTGTAAGGAGATCTCAGTTAACTGTAAGAATAATAGGGTGGTCATGGTAGGGGATTTTAACTTTCCAAACACAGACTGGGACTGCCACAGTGTTAAGGGCTTAGATGGAGAGGAATTTGTTAAGTGTGTACAAGAAAATTTTCTGATTTGACCTGAGGTGTCAGTGGGGGATCACTTTGAGGCCAGCGACCATAATTCTATTAGTTTTAAAGTAGTGATGGAAAAGGATAGACCAGATATCAAAGTTGAAGTTCTAATTTGGAGGATTTTGATG
>NW_025148224.1:0-1334 GCF_004010195.1 Chiloscyllium plagiosum | reverse complement strand
CGTGACCTGGAACAGTAACCTGGGACACACCGAATATGTCACTGACCTAGAACAGTAACCTGGGACACACCGGGTATATCACTGACCTGGAACAGTAACCTGGAACACACCGAGTATATCACTGACCTGGAACAGTAACCTGGGACACACTGAGTATGTCACTGACCTAGAACAGTAACCTGGGACACACCGAGTGTATCCCTGACCTGGAACAGTAACCTGGGGCACACCGCGTATGTCACTGACCTGGAACAGGAACCTGGGACACACCGAGTACATCACTGACCTGGAACAGTAACCTGGGACACACCGGGTATATCACGGACCTAGAACAGTAACCTGGGACACACCGATTATATCACTGACCTGGAACAGTAACCTGGGACACACCGGGTATATCACTGACCTGGAACAGTAACCTGGAACACACCGGGTATATCACTGACCTGGAACAGGTTTGGTATGCTTTCCTTTATTGGTCAGAGTATTGAGTACAGGAGTTGGGTGGTCATGTTGTGGCTGTACATGACATTGGTTAGGCCACTGTTGGAATATTGCATGCAATTCTGGTTTCCTTCCTATTGGAAAACTGTTGTGAAACTTGAAAGGGTTCAGAAAAGATTTACAAGGTTGTTGCCCAGGGTTGGAGGATCTGAGCTACAGGGAGAGGCTGAACAGGCTGGGGCTGTTTTCCCTGGAGCGTTGGAGGCTGAGGGGTGACCTTATAGAGGTTTACAAAATTATGAGGGGCATGGATAGGGTAAATAGGAAAAGTCTTTTCCCTGGGGTTTGGGAGTGCAGAACTAGAGGGCATAGGTTTGGGGTGAGAGGGGAAAGACATAAAAGAGTCCTAAGGGGCAACCTTTTCACGCAGAGGGTGGTACGTGTATGGAATGAGCTGCCAGAGGATGTGGTGGAGGCTTGTACAATTGCAACATTTAAGAGGCATTTGGATGGATATATGAATGCAAAGGGTTTGGAGGGATATGGGCCAGGTGCTGGCAGGTGGGACTAGATTGGGTTGGGATATCTGGTCGGCATGGACAGGTTGGACCGAAGGGTCTGTTTCCATGCTACACATCTCTATGACTCTATGACTCTATTACTAACCTGGAACAGTAACCTGGGACACACCGGGTCTATTACTAACTGGAACATAGCCTGTCAGCAGCCTGGAATAGTGACCTGGGGCACACCTAGTGAACATCGAAGGGAAGGCGATGCAAGTGGTAATATTGCTAGTCTGTTAACCCAGAAACTCAGCTCGTCTGAGAACCCCATTCCACGTTGAACAATACTTGGAGGAAGTACTGAAGGTGGCAAGGGTACATAAT
>NW_025148223.1:0-1334 GCF_004010195.1 Chiloscyllium plagiosum | reverse complement strand
CCCTGTCCCTCTCTCTCTCCATCACACACACACACACACACACACACTCACACATAGAAACTGAATATAATGTGGAGAAATGTCCATGTGCAGAACAGATTTCCAAACTAACTCAGTGACAGACTAAAACCCCGTTCTCTGCCCAATCCCCACTTCCAGACCCAGGGAGGTTTTGTCCCTGACCCAGGGCAGGTTTCTGACTGGATATTATTACTTTGCAACATGAAGGTACTGAGTGTAACAGATTGCTACATCCCATCATGTCATCTACTTTGCTGTCAGTGTTTTGTGAATTATATTGAAAAGATTGGCAGATGCAAGAGAATATTCTGGAAGGTGATTTGCAATAAGAATATAAAAAGCTGAATGTTTCTGTGTAAAATGATGAGAAATTCTGAAACAGTATTGTTCAGATGCTACAGCTGATCACGTACGTAAACATCAGTAAGTCAACATGATGGTAGTGCCAGCAGATAGGAGGACCCGTGATACATTGATCATTATTGAGATGAGATTGTGTTGGCAACTTGAGCTTAACATGAAATGAAGTGGAATCAAATCAATAACAGATAGCCCGGAGTGAGTTAAGTCATTGAATCTAACTGAGGGGTTCAGAGTGGTTTATATACAGAATAACAGATAGCCCAGGGTGAGTTAAGGCATGGAATCTATGGGTGGTTTATGTACAGCATATGAGATACCCAAGAGTGAGGGACAGACTGGAAACTAATCGAGGGGTTCAGGGTGGTTTATTTAGAGCTTATGAGATACCCAGGAGTGAGGGAGAGACTGAAATCTAATCGAGGGGTTTTGGGTTGTTTATATACAGCATATGAGATACCCAGGAGTGAGGGAGAGACCGAAATCTAATCTAGCGGTTCGGGGTGGTTTATATACAGCATATGAGATAACCAGGAGTGAGGGAGAGACTGAAATCTAATCGAGGGGTTCGTGGTGGTTTATAAACGGTGTATGAGATACCCAGGAGTGAGGGAGAGACTGGAATCTAATCCGAGGGTTCAGGGTGGTTTACATACAGCATATGAAATACCCTGGAGTGAGGGATAGACTGAAATCTTATCAAGGGGATCAGGGTGGTTTATATACAGCATATGGGATACCCAGGAGTGAGTGAGAGACTGAAATCTAATCGCGGGGTTCGGGGTGGTTTATAAACGGTGTATGAGATACCCAGGAGTGAGGGAGAGACTGAAATCTAATCGAGGGGTTCGTGGTGGTTTATAAACGGTGTATGAGATACCCAGGAGTGAGGGAGAGACTGGAATCTAATCGAGGGGTTGAGGGTGGTTTACATACAGCATATGAAATACCCT
>NW_025148222.1:0-1334 GCF_004010195.1 Chiloscyllium plagiosum | reverse complement strand
AACCCAACTATCTTCAGTTCCTTGATAAACAACCTTTTCACTGTCATTCGGCGGGATGTTCATTGATGATTGCATAATGTTCAGCGCATTCGCAACTCTTCAGATACTGAAGTAATCTATGTTCAAATGTCATGAGATCTGGACAATGTTCAGTGTTGCACCAATAAAGCAGTTAGTAATATTGATGTCAAATGATTGCCAGGCAATGACCATGCCCAACAATAAAGAATCCAACATTGCCCTTTGACATTTAATGACATTATTATTGCTGAATCCCCAACTATCCATATCCTGGGATGGGGGATTCCATTGACCAGAAGCTGAACTGAACTAGCCATATAAATAGTGTGGTTCTGAGGATCTAAAATCTGGATTTGGGCTGCTGTCAGGAGCAACCATTTAATACATGCCCTTACTTACAAAAAAATGGCTTCTTAATGTGAGAAATATAAAGTAATACAACAAAATGGCTTCTAGGCTGCAAATTGTGCACTCTGTTTGAAAATGGCTTTTTACCCTGTTAAAAACTGCATTCCTGAACTAACTGAACCAAAAATTAGCAGACAATGCTTCCTTCACAGAATGGAATTAACTACGCGAGATAGGGCATTACTAACCATCCTAGCCAACCTTGGAGATGAGGGTGCTGAGAGATAAAATGTGCAAATCAAAGTTATGTCCCAGTAAATATCATTGGCTTAACCTTATACCTATAAAGTAATTTTATTAAATTCTATTGGATTGGCTCTGTAATTAAGGCTGTACTATTTTTCAAAAACAGTATAAAAATTTTCTTTATTTTAAGTTATTTGCACAGTTACTCCAAGACACACAGAAGCATTTCACCTCTGTGTTGCTGGACAACCTGATCCTGGATGTAATAATAAAGTGTGAAATCTTGCAGAATCAGACCGAATTACTAGTATTCTTATGTCCAATCGCGGAACCAAGAGACCCCTCCCATGGGTCAAGATCTTCATCTGGTGCCGTGACTCGGATACGGTATACATGGATTGTGGACAGCAGTGTAAGAGCCTTGAGTCCTCTACTATTGAGTGTTGAGGAATTGGCCAGGCAGACTGGAGTATTTCATATCCGTCTGGTTTACTCTCATCCAAGTAGTGGTTGACCTGACCCCTTGCTGTCTATCATCTCAGTCCAGCCCATAAAGGATCGATCTCAGTAAGAATAGGGTCGAGGACCCGAGATAAAGCCAATAAGTTGAGGATTTGCGGATCGGGGATACAATATATATATATATAAGAGGGGAGGAAAGAAAGAAAGAAAAGAGAAAACAGAATGTCAAGAACCTTTACGGAGTCAGGGACTCCACC
>NW_025148221.1:0-1334 GCF_004010195.1 Chiloscyllium plagiosum | reverse complement strand
ACTAATGCCTTGCATAGCTGCACCAACACTCCCTGCCTTTCTACTCTATGCTTTTATAAATAAACACTGAAATTATGCTTGCATTTCTCATTACTTGCAGTACCCCCAGGCATGTTTTCTGTGATATGCAAGCAGACACCCAGATCCCTCTGCACCAAAACACTTTGAACTTTATCTCCATTTAGATAATAATTTGTCTTTCTATTATACTGGCCAACTTGAAAAGCCTGTATTTATTCACTTTAGTTTTCCTTGCCAAACGTTGGCCCATTCATCCAAAGTATCCATATAGTTTTAAATCTCTTGCATCATCATTCCGAATTAATTTCCTACCAATGCTAGTGCCATCTGAAAATGTGGCACCGTATTTTCTATCCCATCAACTGAGTACAGTAATACCATCGATTGCAAATGGTTGAGACATGAGAACTGAAATCAATGGCACCCCACAAATTGCATTTGCCAAAAGAAAATGACACATTTATTCCATCTGACTCCATTTTGTTGGTTAACCAATCCTTCATGTAAGCTAATAAATTACTCCTGAACCCATGTTGTCTGATCTTACCACTTACTCTTTGGAGAAGCGACAGATCCGATGCCTTCAGGAAGACCAGATATGTTCCATCACCAGGATTCCCACGATCCATATTGTTTGTGACATCTTCAAATAACTCAAGCAAACAATTGAAACACGATTTAGCCTTCGTAAAACCATGTTGACTCTGACGAATTCTGGTTTAACTTTGCAAATGTCCTGAACAATGGACTCTAACAATTTGCCTTAAATTACAATAGTTTATTGTTACACTTTAGTCCCTAATGTATACCATTATTATAAGTTCTTCCATTACGAAAGCCTTTGCGTTTTCTTTGAATTCCTATTTAATGGGCAAACGTTTTTATACAGCTCCAAATGCTTTGTAAGAGCCATGTGTGGCTGAATGGAGTCATCATCCTGCTGGTGTACAAACTCGATGGGCTGACGTCTTTCTGGTGTTCCCATGTTGCCATCTCCAAGGCCAGAATGACCTCCTCCTATTGATGCTTTCGAGGATTGGGAGATTATGGAATCTTCCTGTTGCTGTCTAACATTTTGAGAGGCTGGTGGGTCTTCTCATACTTCTCTATAACAGATGGAAATACTGGACGGTCTCCTCATGCATCCCGGAGATGGGACTGAGTGATTGATTGGTCTTCTCTTGTTCCCTACAACAGACACGTGTCTAAATTACCTCTTCTTTTTTCATGAAAGAAGTCTCAGATAGTTTTTATCCTTATCCAATTCCCTTGCAATAGACTCGGTGAGTCTGAATGGCCTCCTGTTATCCCAG
>NW_025148220.1:0-1334 GCF_004010195.1 Chiloscyllium plagiosum | reverse complement strand
AGCTGTTTAAAACTATTATAACCAGAGTATTTAGCGTCTCTTCAGTTTGGGGCACTGACTCTCGACTGGCTAGTTAAATAAATACGTCAAACCACGGGATTCAGATTCACCTCAGTCTAGAGCACTGACTCTGTGCCGGATGGTTAAATAAACATGTACATCCAGGATATTTAAATTCTCCACAATTTAGGGCACTGACTCTGAGCTGGCTGGTTAAATAAATATCCATAACTAGGAGATTTAGAGTCTCCTCAGGTTAGGGCACTGATTGTATGGGGGCTGGTTAAATTTTTTTATAACGAGAATATTTAGAGTCTCCTCAGTTTTCTGGCTAGTTCAATAAATAGATACAACCAGGAGATTTCGAGTCTCTACTTTAGGGCACTGGCAGTGTGTTGGCTGGTTTAATATATATAACCAGGAGATTTAGAGTCTCTAGTTTAGGGCACTGACTTTCTGCTAGTGAGTTAAATAAATATATGTAGTCACGGCATTTAGAGTCTGCTCATTTTAGGGCACTGACGCTGTGCTGGCTGGTTAAATAAATGTATGTAACTAAGAGATTTACAGTTTCCTCAGTTTAGGGCTCAGACTATGTGCTGTAGAGATAAATACATATATATTTAAAACCAGGAGATTGAGAGTCTCCTCAGTTTGGGGCACTGACTCTGCGCTGGCTGGTTAAATAAATATATACATCCAAGAGATTCTCCTGATTTAAGGGCACTGACTCTGCGCTGTCCATTTAACTATATATAACCAGGAGATTTAGAGTCTCCTCAGCTTAGGCAACTGACTGTGGGCTGGCGGATTAAATACATTTATATAACTAAGTGATTTACAGTTTCCTCAGTTTAGGGCTCAGACTATGTGCTGGATGGATAAATACATAAATATATAAAACCAGGAGATTTAGAGTCTCCTCAGTTTAGGACACTGACTCTATGCTGCCTGGTTAAATAAATATATAATCAGGAGATTTATTGTCTCCTCAGCTTAGGGCACTGACTCTGTGCGGGCTGGTCTAATATATATAACCAGAAGATTTAGAGTCTGCTCATTCTAGGGCACTGACTCTGGCCTGTCTGGTTAAATAAAAACATATAACCAAGATATTTAGAGTCTCCTTAGTTTTGGGCACTTACTGAGGCTGGCGGGTTAAATAAATATATATAACAAGAAGATTTAGAGTCATCTCAGTTTAGGGCTCAGACTATGTGCTGAATTTATAAATACATATAAACTGCCAGAAGTTTTAAAGTCTCCTCAGTTAAGGGCACTGACCCTGTGCTGTCGTTTAAATATATAACCAGGAAATTTAGAGTCTCCGCAAG
>NW_025148219.1:0-1334 GCF_004010195.1 Chiloscyllium plagiosum | reverse complement strand
TATGCACTCTAATTTTGGACTCACAGACCCCAGAGAAAAGCTTTTTTTCTATTTATCCTATCTTTGACCCTCATAATTTTGAAAACCTCTAATAAGTCACCCCTCAGCCTCCGACGCTCCAGGGAAAACAGCCCCAGCCTGTTAAGCCTCTCCCTATATTGCAAATCCTCCAACCCTGGCAAAATCCTCATATTTGCTTTCTGAACCCTTTCAAATTTCGTAACTTCTTTCCAATGGGAAGGAGACCAGATAAGCACGCAATATTCCAACAGTGGCCTAACCAATGTCTTGTACAGCCGCAACATTACCACCCAACTCATGTATTCAATACTCTGACCAATAAAGGAAAGCGTGCTAAAAGCCTTCTTCACTATCCTATCTACCTGCGACTCCACTTTCAAGTTAAATTTCAAATATCAGAATCCTATGAACCTGCACTCCAAGGTCTCTTTGTTCAGTAACACTCCCTCGGACATTACCATTAAGTGTTGAAGTCCCGTTATGATTTGCTTTCCCAAAATGCAGCACCTCACATTTATCTGAATTAAACTCCATCTGCCACTTCTCAGCCGAATGGCCGAACTGTTCAAGATCCTGTTCTAATCTGTGGTAACTCACTTTGCTGTCCACTACACCTCCAAATAAATGACAAAAAGTAGAGGACCCAGCACCGATCCTTGTAGCACTCCACTGGTCACGGGACTCCAGTCTGAAAAACAACCCTCCAGCACCAAACTCGGTCCTCCCCCTTTGAGCTAATTATATACCGTTAATTATTTGAAGTTTAGTTTGCTGGAATGACGTGCGTGCGTTTTCAGGAAATGTAATATCATGACACGAGCTGAAAATCGCTTGCTGCAATTTAAACAAATACGCAGTCAGTCTTATGATAAAAGTCAGAAAAAGAAAATATTGCCTGAATTTCTTTCTGCACAGTTTCTCCTCCACGAGCTGTATCTTTCCCACATTTTCCCTTATTTTTGGGAGATTTCCTTGGGACAGGTATTGACTGAATCTACAAACATGGTTCCTGCTAAATACTAATTTAATTCAGATTAAAATAACTGAGTATCCTTACTCCCAACTTGATGTCTCATTGCTCCGTGCTGCTTATCAATACAATCTGCTCAAGGGGAGGTTGGAACTTCCAGCCTGCTGCCACAATGCCCCCTGGTTTATGCCAACAGAAGCTGCTCCATATAAGTTGGAGGTCCCAATGTGATATCACAATGCTCCTTGCTCCATGTCAACAGAAGTTCCTACAGGTGAGTGTGGAGTCCCAGCCCCGGCATTTCATGCAACTTTACACCGTCACAGCGGGTTCATCCTCATGC
>NW_025148218.1:0-1334 GCF_004010195.1 Chiloscyllium plagiosum | reverse complement strand
CATCAGTGAGATCCAAAAGCATATACAAAACAATTTTAAGGTAGCATGCAATACTCCCAGATTATGAGAAGGTTTGACATTTTCCCTTGCCTCAGACCGAGACTGAGAAATGAGTAATTATTCACTTATCAATTCACTGCATTACGTGGTTCAGCACTTTGCCAACAAGTGCTGGCCTCTGCTCTGTCAAATTCCAAAAATGTTCTGCCTTTCATAGACTGTAGGCAGACAACTGAAGATCAGCACTGTGGGAGGTCTTACAATAAATATTGGGGATGACGTGGATTCATACAGTGATCCCAGCAGTTCAGGAAGGTCAAATCGTTCTCAGTTTAACAGATGAGTTCATCAAAGCTATATGACCTAACCACTGACCACTGCCTCACATGGCTCCAGGCAGGAAGTGTTTGATAGGTTTCTCGGCTAACACCGTCAAAGGCAAGTAACATGCCCAGAAATGTTGGTGTGGGAAATAGTGCAGATCAGACTGAAGACACATTATGGTTGAGTTATAAAGACAAAGCAAAGGAAATGAATAGTCTCAAATTTGCTCTGTGAATGAAAAGCTGACATGCCCATTCTCAGTCCCTGGCAAAGTGCAACGCTTCACAAACTGTGCTCAAAGGGAAGTCAGGCTAGACAATGAGCTGCTTGATGTTGACTTTAGACCGTGGTAAAAAGTTCACATTGCAGTGTTTCAAGTCTGAGTTACTGGAAGGAGTCATCCAGTGTACACTTCAATGTCAATGCCACAGTAAAGTCGAAGTTGCATTGTTGCAATAGTAAAGAACTTGGTCTTCGTGATGGACAATACTTTTTAACCAATGCTCAAGTCATCCACCTTAACCTCAAGTTGCCAAAAAACTTGCAATATATATAACTTTTCACACTTGTAGCATGTTGTTCTCAGCCTTTGAAGTATCGCCACTAATTATAATATCGTCAAAAGCTGCAACAAACTTTCACACAGCAAGTTCCCACAAATTAGAGAAATGGTTCAGTAAACGTTGAGCCAGACTGACTCATGTAGTAGACTGACCAGGACCATGAGGGAGAACTCCACTCCTCTTCAGCGTCACACCAAAACTCTTTTTAAAAACTCACCCAAGGGGGAATATGGTGCCTCACTTTGAAAACAGTACTTCAGTACTGCACCAGGACCGTCATCCAGGATTTCACTTCAGCGTTTGCTTAATCCCCTCTGCTGACTGAGGAAGAGTGCCACTGAGCCATGGCTAACACTCAGAGCTATTACATTGTGTCTCCAGTTTGGAGTAAAATGAGATTCCTCGAGGATCATCGGGGAGATCAGAGTAAAATGGGGCTCCTCAGTT
>NW_025148217.1:0-1334 GCF_004010195.1 Chiloscyllium plagiosum | reverse complement strand
AGACATAATCTAAGTTTGTTTAATATATTACAGGCGCATGAACCTGTAGCCATTTGTTAATAATGCTGTGTCTTGTGGTCCTGATCCACAACCACCTGATGAAGAAGCAGCACTTCGAAACCTAATGCAAAAAACTAAACTTGTTTGACGATAATTTGTCGTTTTGTGATTTTTAGCTTCATCGATTTATAATATCTCTGTTATTTGACACACTGTCAAAGTATGTGATATCTGAACTCTGATTCAATAACTTCTCCTGAATTCGCGTTTATTCTCCTGTCACGTCATGCGCAAAAGCTAAAACAAAAGGACTGAGTTTAGTAGCTGCATTGTCAACATTTCTAACTAACACAATAAGTAGAAAGGCAACTCCTTTAACACAATCCTCTGGATAGCATTGTGTATAAGCCCTCACCATTATGTTTAAAGATTGATGTAAACGTTTTAATGGTCTCTGTGGTGTGCTATAAATTTAAACTGTTTTATTCCTGAAGTATCCATAGTATCCTTGAATAACGGATGTGGATTTTGATCGTATTGTATTTCATTGAAGAATCCCTATCGAGTTTAAAAAAATAAATGAATAGCGCTTCTGCAATCGTTTTATTTGAGATATTGTGCAAAGGAATGTAACCTGCTGAAGGAAGGGGATTCCAAAGCTCCTACTTCCAAGTAAACCAGTTGGATGATAACCTGGTTTTGTGTGAATTTTTAATTGAGTCACCAAATGTCTATTGCTACTTTTGTCTTTCGGGAGGAATCATAGGAGTCCTATGAAACCTTCCTCAACGATGTCACTGTTTCTTAAGGCAAAAGCCGCTTGAAAAGGTCAGCAGGTCTGGCAGCATCTGCCAAAATAAGTTAAAGTTAATGTTTCTGACGAAGTGTCGCCACTTCCAAAACGTTAACATTGATTTCCCTTCGCATTTGCTGCCAGACCCGCTGAGCTTTTCCAGCAACTTACGTCATTTTCTCTCGCTGGTTCACAGCATCTGCAGTTCTTCCAAATTCCCATGTGTAGTAAAGACTCATCAGCTGAGGTTTTTCAATTAACTTGCATGTACGCATGTCTGTAACATTAACATTGCATGTAATCTTTACAGAAAAAAAATGATTTTCTATATTCTCTTGAGCTTTCCTTACTGCTAATTCGATTCCTATTGTTCAGTTATGTCCTATATAGTTAAAAATCACACGTTACAGACCAACAAGTTTAAGTGAAAACATTCACTTTCCTTGCTGAAGGAGCAGCACTTTGAAAGTTAAAGCTTCCAAATAAACCTGCTGAACTTTTACCTGCAATTGTGTAATTTTTAACTTTGTACACCCCTGTC
>NW_025148216.1:0-1334 GCF_004010195.1 Chiloscyllium plagiosum | reverse complement strand
GCTCACGTATATTAACCATTGGCACAGTGCTGAATTATTCACTATTCGTTATTATAAGATGTAGATTCATAAATAAGATGGATGGGAGCTGTAATCAAAGAATAAACGGGTCTCCCAGACGTTTAGACAATGGACAATAGACAATAGGTGCAGCAGTAGGCCATTCTGCTCTTAGAGCCTGCACTACCATTCAATATGATCATGGCTGATCATCCTGAATCAGTCTCCTATTCCTGCCTTATCTCCATAACCCTTGATTCCACAATCCTTGAGAGCTCTATCCAACTCTTTCATAAATGAATTCAGAGACTAGGCCTCCGCAGAGCATTCCACACAGCCACCACTCTGTGGGTGAAGAGGTTTCACATCACCTCTATCCTAAATGGTCTACCCCGTATTTTTAAGCTGTGTCCTCTGGTTTGGCACTCACCCATCAGCGGAAACATGTTTCCTGCCTCCAGAGTGTCCAATATTTTAATAATCTTATATGTCTCAATCAGATCCCGTCTCAGTCTTCTGAACTCAAGGGTATACAAGCCCAGTCGCTACAGTCTTTCAGTGTAAGGTAATCCCACTATTCCAGAAATTGACCTCGTGAACCTACGAGGCACTCCCTCAATAGCCAGAATGTCTTTCCTCAAATTTGGAGACCAGAACTGCACACAGTTCTCTCGGTGTGGTCTCACGAGGGCCTGTACAGCTGCAGAAGAACCTTTTTGCTTCTGTACTCAATCCCTCTTGTTATGAAGGCCAGCATGGTATTAGCCTTCTTCACTGCCTGCTGTACCTGCATGTTTACCTTCATTGACTAGTGTACAATAACACCCAGATCTCTCTGTACTGCACCTTTACCGAAATTGATTCCATTTAGGTAGTAATCTGCCTTCCTGCTCTTGCCACCAAAGTGGATAATCATACATTTATCCACATTGAACTGCATCTGCCATGCATCTGACCACTCACCTAACTTGTCCATATCACCCTGTGTTCTCCTAACATGTTCATGACATTTCACCCTGCCACCCAGCTTAGTATCATCAGCAAATTTGCAGGTGTTATTACTAATACCATCTTCTATATCATTAACATATATTTTAAAAAGTTGCGCTCCCAGTACTGATCCCTGCGGTACCCCACCGGTCACTGACTGCCATTCTGAAGTGGAGCCGTTTATCACTTCCCTTTGTTTCCTATCAGCCAACCAACTTTCAATCCAATTTAGGACTTTGCCCGCAATACCATGCGCCCTAATTTTGTCCCCTAACCTCATATGAGGGACTTTATCAAAAGCTTTCTGAAAATCCAGGTACACTACATCTACTGGATCATCCTCG
>NW_025148215.1:0-1334 GCF_004010195.1 Chiloscyllium plagiosum | reverse complement strand
AAAATGTAATTTATCCAATCTACATTTTTATTGTTACCCACCAAAAGAGAGCTGACTCAAAGCCTGCTGCAATCTGGTTACGAGCTTTGAATTCATCAGGTACTCCCCTACGGACTCTTACCGAATCAAGATAAATCCTGTCATCGAAAGATGTGTCTAACAGTAATCTCTTTCCCCTTCCCATTTTCCCTACTATCTTTTCCTTCTCAAATGCCAGGGTAAATGGATTTGCCAATTGTACAATTGTACATATCCTTCTCCAATCCGGAGTTAGTGTGTCTCTCAATATTTTGCCTCCACAGTACCACCACAGATCCGCTCGGGGAACCTTTAGTGCTGAGTAGTTCCCTCCCTTCTCCGTTTAAGTAACATTCTTAATCTCTGTACATAAGTTCAGCTCCCCCAAATATCTCGACCGACTTGTACCTCGTCTACGCACACACGACGTGTGACTTTCAACTGCGGCAGAAAATGTCGGGGGGACTTTTGCATCTTTCTTCTCCAAGAGAGGGAACATCAGAGATAGGGAGGTACAATTCCTATCATTTCATGCAATCTCATCCTTATACAGGGCTATCATACATTTCATGCCCTTCCTGTCTTGCTTCCACCCGAGCAGAAAGGGAACCACTTGGGCCACTGGCCTACCGGAGGCACATGCATAGCAATTGCTCTTGTTCAGACTTTTTACAGTATACTTTACCCATTGCACCCAGGCATTTGCATCCCCGTACCCAGTTTCTATTTCGATGGTCTGTTTCAAGTCCTTTACCTCTATAATTCTTACTACTTTATGGTCATCGGGAGGGGTGAAAGGTTGTATCTTATTCCCCAGTAGTTCTATCCGTTTTCCAAGTCCTACGAAAATTTGAAAACAACAGCCCAAGAAATCTTTTCCATTTGTTTTCATTTCGATCCCAAATGTTTCATTTAATTGTATCTCATAGGTCCCACCCCGAATTGCTTCGTGCCATGTCGTTTTCCTTATTGTTAGGTATATTGAGTTACACTTTTTATCGGGACAATCGCGAGCTGTTCGGAAGGAGCCCGGTGTACTATGACCCAGAATTGCTTCGTGCCATGTGGTTTTCTTTATTGTTAGGTATATTAGGTTTATCGGGACAATTGCGAGCTGGTCGGAAAGGGGTGAGACCATTATACCAAGTACCATCCCCGAGGCCATCCCCATAGGACTTAAGATGTATCTCTGAGCTGCGGTACTGTCTCTGATTATCTACATCCCCACAATTTACTAAGCCGCATGCATCAGCGTCTATTACTTGTGGATTATCAGACTCAGAAACTGTTAATAATACATATGAAAATGATATTTG
>NW_025148214.1:0-1333 GCF_004010195.1 Chiloscyllium plagiosum | reverse complement strand
TCTAGTTTTGGACTCCCCAACTTCTGGGAAAAATCCTTGAATGCTTCCCCTAACAATACTGCTCATGTTTATATAAACCTCTGTAAGGTCATCCCTCCGTCTCCGATTCTCCAGTGTCAGTAACCCCAGCTTATTCAGCAACAACCCGGGCAATATCTTGTTAATCTTTTCTGAGCCCTTTCAAGTTTCACAACATCCTTCCTGTAGCAGAGAGACTGGAATTGCAGAGAACTCCAATTGTGGTCTAATGTGTTACTCTTGTTCCCTGAGTTCCCCAGTCTTTCTCCACAGTAAGTTCTGGAGTGAAAAAAATGTTTAGGATCTTAGCAAATATCCTGCAGTTCAACACATCGATGGCCTCATTGATCTTTAATTGACACTATTTTTTCCTGAGTTACTTATGCACTCTTAATATACTGATACAATCACTTTTGGATTCCCTGTTCCTTCTCTGCTGAGGCTATTTCATGTAGCCTTTCTCCATTCCTGTTTTCTACTCAAAGTGTATTCCTGTAGCCCCTGTATATCCTCAGGGATTCCCTCGACCCAGCTGGCTATTCCTGACATGTGGCCCCTTTTCCTTGACCAGACCCTCAATATACAGCCAGTGATTCCGAGTGCTGTCAGCATTGAGCTGCACATAAACAGGAACATGCTGGCGCTGATCGATCAGTTTATCTCACTATTAAAATATTCTCACTTGCCAAACTTCCCTTTCCCTGTAAATGATTCTCTTCCCCAATCACATTTAAAAGTTCCTGGCTAATACGATCAAGATTGGTCTGGCCCCATTTTATAACTTGAACCTGTGGACCAGGCCTGTCCTTTTCCAAAGCTATTTTCAAACTACTAGAACTGTGGTCACTTTGGCAAAATGCTTTCCCACTCACACCTCAGTCCCTTTCCCTACCTTGATTCCTAAGGTGAGGTCAGGTTTTGCCCGTTTCTCTTTTCAGGCCATTTACATATTGATTGGGAGTTTTCTGGAACACAATTACCAAATTCCTCCCTTGCAAACCCTGAACACTGGCAGTCCCAGTCTAGGTTTGGAAAGTTCACAAACCCAATATAACAGCCTTATTATTTTGGTTAATATTTAAGATGTCCCGACATATTATTTCCTCAGTCTGCCACAGATTATTCGGGGTCAGCAGTCCGATCGTATCAAAGTGATGACCCATTCTTATTTCTCTGTTCCACTAACATAACGTCACTGGGTGATCCCACAGGAATATCCTCTCTAAGTACTGCTGGGATGATTCATGCAATCAAAAACCACCACCACACGTCTCTCTTGCCTCCCTTCCTGTAGCATCTCTACCTTGAAACAATG
>NW_025148213.1:0-1333 GCF_004010195.1 Chiloscyllium plagiosum | reverse complement strand
GAATGAGGACAGTTTGTCCAGCAGGCTAAGATAATCTTATCCTGCTGGACAAACTGTCCTCATTCCTGGAGAAGGGCTAATGCCCGAAACGTCGATTCTCCTGTTCCCTAGATGCTGCCTGACCTGCTGCGCTTTTCCAGCAACACATTTCCATCTCTGTGTCAGGAACCCTGTATAAAGAGGGAGTCTCTCTCTCTCTCTCTCTGCAGGGACCCTGTTTAAAGAGGGAGTCTCTCTCTCTCTCTCTCTCTCTGCAGGGACCCTGTTTAAAGAGGAAATCTCTATCTCTCTCTCACACACACACACACAGGAATCCTGTTTAGAGACTGTCTCTGTATCTGAGTGTGAATTTTATGCATTTAGAGTGAGCTGCTAATTTTGTACAAGTTTTGCTGTCACATTCTGAGTTTGATTACTGAGCTTTACCTTGTGTTACTGACACTAGCAGTCGGCTGGTTTGTTTACAACATTATTATTGAGGTTTAACCCTCTCCAGGCAACTGAGTTAGTTCATTGGAAATAATTAAAGCACAGTCTGTGCTATTGCTTTGCACCTGGGCTCTGTAAAACACACCAAGACCACCTGTATTTTCTGGAATGGCATCCAGTCTGTGTGTCAGACGGTCAGTCTGAATATGTGTCAATCTGTCTGTGTGTCAGTCTGTGTGTCAGACAGTCAATCTGTCTGTGTGTCAGTCTGTGTGTCAAGCAGCTTATCTGTCTGTGTGTCAATCAGTCTGTGTTTCAGGCAGTTTATCTGTCTCTGTGTTAGTCTGTCTGTGTGTCAGACAGTCAGTCCATCTGTGTGTCAATCAGTCTGTGTGTCAGACAATCAGTCAATGTGTCAGTCTGTCAGTCTGTGTATCAGTCCATCTGTGTGTAAGCCCGACTGTGTGTCAGTCAGTCGGTCAGTCTGCCGGTGTGTAAATCAAACTTTGTGTCAGTCAGCCTGTGAGTCAGTCAGGAGTGAGCGACTGGTCAGAAATTCACCAAGCGGAAGCCAGTTGTAACTGCCCCAGCCTGAGTTCTGTGTGCAGATCGCAGTACGTTTTCATGGGACCTTGCTCAGGGACAGGTGATCATGTCAGTTTGAATGTTGTTTTTCACATACACAACGAAATTCTGCCGACAGTTTTGCTGAGTGCAATCTCCGTCACATTTTATCTCTTCTTTACTGAATGTTTGATTGTGTGTGTGTGTCTCTCTGAGTGTGTGTCTGTTTTTGTGTGTATCTGTTTGTGTGTGTGTCTGCGTGTGTGTGTGTCTCTCTGTGTCTCTGGAAAAGCGCAGCAGGTCAGGCAGCATCCAGGGAACAGGAGAATCGACGTTTCGG
>NW_025148212.1:0-1333 GCF_004010195.1 Chiloscyllium plagiosum | reverse complement strand
AGTGGACTCTAACTGCTCCTGTCTAGCAGGTTATAGAGCTGGAATGGAACACAGAAACATGGGACTGAGGAGCAGGAGTGGGTCATTAGAGAATTTGAGCATTCTCCACCAGGTATTAAGATTGTCACTGATCAAATTGTAGTCTGAGCCTCATTTCCTGCCTGTGTCCCATTATCCGTGACACACTTCTCTGTCAAATCTTTAACTAACTTAGCTGTGAATACTTGTAATCAGAGAAGCACCACAAACTTCTGGGGAAGAGAATTGCCATTCAAATGGCCCTTTCAGAATTTTCCCTCATCCTGTTGTGAGAATAAGTGAGTCATTCAGCGTGAAAACAGATCCTTTTGTCCAAATTGTCTATGCCAATCTGGCATCTGAATCAGATCTCGTCCCACTTGTCAGCATTTGCCCACAACCCTCTGAACCATTCCTATTTATGTACCTATATACAGATACATTTTAAACGTGTAATTGCACCCGCTTTCACCACTTCCTCTGACAGTGCACCCAGCAACCTCTGTATGAAAAAGTTTCCCCTCAGGTCCCTTCTAAGTCTTTGCCCTGCACCTTCATCCTATTCCGTCAGTTCTGGACGCCCCTACACTGGGAACAGATCTTGCCCATTCAGACTATCCATGCCCCTCAGGACTTTTTCTAAACCTCTGTCATGTCACCATTCAGCCTCTGACAGTCCGAAGAAAAAGCCTCAACCTGTTCATCATCTCCCTGTAGCTCAAACCCTCAGGGTCCAGAAAATCCTTGTAAATCTTTTCTGCCCCTTTCAAGCTGAACAACATCCATCCTTTAGCAGAGTCAAGTGACGTGTACGCAATATTCTTAAAGTGGCCTCACCTACGTCCTGTACAAGTGCAACACGCTACTCCTGCTCCTATACTCAATGTTCTGACTGATGAAGGCAAGCATGCCAACGACGTTCCTCACCATTCTATCGACCTAAACTCCACGTTCAAGGAACTATGAATCTTCACCCGTAGGCCTCTTTGTTCATTCCCTGCTTTAACTTACCAAAATGCAAAACCTCACAAATATCTAAATTAAACTCCATCTGCCAGTCCTTGGCTCATTGATCTCAAAGATCCCGTTATATTCTGAGATAATCTTCTTCATTGTCACTTTGGTGATGTTATCTGTAAACTTACTAACTATGCCTCCCGATAATCACATCAAAGTTTTTTTTTTAAATCGATGATGAAAAACAGTGAGCTCAGCACTGATTCTTTCAGCACACCGCTGGCCACAGGGCTTCATTCTGGAAAACAAACCATTACCTTCAATACAATTTTGTATCCAATTGGTTAGTTTTTTCCTA
>NW_025148211.1:0-1333 GCF_004010195.1 Chiloscyllium plagiosum | reverse complement strand
AACGGTATCATTAAATTGTGACAGATAAGAATGGGATTTCAGAAAGGTTAAATTATTCTAAATGCCATACGTATTGTTCGTGTTTCATTCAGTAGTTTCTAAATGTATTCTGTTTTGATTAAAACTGAATGGTTGACTAATTTCATTACCCCTGGAATATCCAAAGTATATCTGCTTAAAACAGTTATTGCCTGACCTACATTCTTGACAACTATTTTGTGGTTCTGGCATGGTCTATAACCCTATGAAGAGAAAATATTTTTAATCAGTCTGGTTAGAATTTATTCGGATTGATCATGGAAGTAATTATGGAAACAGCAGAGGGACTGTCGATAATCAGTCCATCCTACATAAATATGGAGTTCTACCAGAAGTGTGGAGTGTTGGTAATATCTATCTCTGTGTGGGAGAATGTGTAGACAGTATAATCACGTACACAATTTTTATATCCATCGAATATTTTGGAAACACTTCGACTCCAAAATATCAGAACCATGTTGATGCTTTGAAATTATATATTTTTGAGGGATAACCAGTCCACATATGTGAATGGAAAATTATGCCACATTCATCCAATTCAGTGGTGTAATTTCAGATCAAAATATATTCATGTCTATTTACTGACCTGACGAGATAACAGGTAATCTAATTGATAATAGGGAAGTGATAATCTGGACATGACATGGTATACGAGATTAAAAATTGGAGGGAGTTTGGGAAGAAGGTTTCTGTAATGATATTCTGGAGACATTAGTTTTTGTCTCTATCACATAGACTCGGGGGGACGCAGTGGCTCAGTGATTAGCACTGCTGCCTCACAGCGCCACAGCTCTGTTTCAATACCAGCCTCTGGCGAATGTATGTGTGGAGTATTTATATTCTTCCCATGTCTGCGTGACTTTTCTCCATGACCTCGGATTACTCCCGCAAACCAAACACGTCCTACGTGGGTTGGCCATGTTAAATTGTCCATAGTGTCAAGGAACGTATAGGTAAGAAAAGGGAAATATAGGGTTACAAGGATGGTCCGGGGATGAATCTGAGTGAGATACTCTTCATATAATAGATGTGGACTTCAGAGAGTCCGCGTCAGTTTTCTAAATGGCCTGTTTCCACACTGTGGAAAACCTATGCTTCATGCTGCTCAGAGTCCAGGATATCTCAGCTGTGCGGATTGAGAACAGATAATATCAATTAAATGCATCAGATTTAAACAGAGAGAAGGAACACACTGATTTGATGTGTTTTTTTCATCTTTAGAAATTTAAGGGCATACGATTGTGAAAATGCAGTCAGCGTTGAGGAGTTTACAGAGACGTAGATTACAAAATTA
>NW_025148210.1:0-1333 GCF_004010195.1 Chiloscyllium plagiosum | reverse complement strand
CCCAGGGTACTGAAGGAGGTGGCTCGAGAAATCATGGATGCATTGATGATCATTTTCCAATGTTCTATAGACTCAGGATCAGTTCCTGTGGATTGGAGGGTGGCTAATGTTGTCCCACTTTTTAAGAAAGGAGCGAGAGAGAAAGCAGGGAATTATAGACCAGCTAGTCTGACCTCAGTGGTGGGAAAGATGCTGGAGTCAATTGTAAAGGATGAAATTACGACACATCTGTATAGCAGTAACTGGATAGGTCAGAGTCAGCATGGATTTATAAAGGGGAAATCATACTTGACTAATCTTCTGGAATTTTTTGAGGATGTAACTCTGAAGATGGACAAGCGAGATCCAGTGGATGTAGTATACCTGGACTTTCAGAAAGCCTTTGATAAAGTCCCACATAGGAGATAAGTGAGCAAAGTTAGGGCGCATGGTATTGGGGGCAAAGTACTGACTTGGATTGAAAATTGGTTGGCTGACAGGAAACAAAGAGTAGTGATAAACGGCTCCCTTTCGGAATGGCAGGCAGTGACCAGTGGGGTACCGCAGGGATCAGTGCTGGGACCGCAGCATTTTACAAGATATATTAATGATATAGAAGATGGTATTAATAGTAACATTAGCAAATTTGCTGATGATACAAAGCTAGGTGGCAGGGTGAAATGTGAGGAGGATGTTAGGAGACTACAGGTAGACCTGGACAGGTTAGGTGAGTAGACAGATGCATGGCAGATGCAGTTTAATGCGGATAAATGTATGGTTATCCACTTTGGTGGCAAGAACAGGAAGGCAGATTACTACCTAAATGGAGTCAAGTTAGGTAAAGGAGCAGTACAAAGAGATCTGGGTGTTCTTGTACACCAGTCAATGAAGGCAAGCATGCAGGAACAGCAGGTAGTGAAGAAAGCTAATAGCATGCTGGCCTTCATAACAAGAGGGATTGAGTATAGAAGCAAAGAGGTTCTTCTGCAGCTGTACAGAGCCCTGGTGAGACCGCACCTGGAATATTGTGTGCAGTTTGAGGAAAGACATTCTGGCTATTGAGGGAGTACAGCGTAGGTTGCCGAGGTCAATTCCTGGAATAGTGGGACTATCTTATGTTGAAAGATTGGAGCGACTGGGCTTGTATACCTTTGAGTTTAGAAGATTGAGAGGGGATCTAATTGAGACGTATAAGATTATTAAAGGATTGGACACTCTGGAGGCAGGAAACATGTTTCCGCTGATGGGTGAGTCCCGAACCAGAGGACACAGTTTAAGGGATAGGCCATTTAGGACAGAGATGAGGAGAAACTTCTTCACCAAGAGAGTGGTGGGTGTGTGGAATGCTCTGCCC
>NW_025148209.1:0-1333 GCF_004010195.1 Chiloscyllium plagiosum | reverse complement strand
CAGACACACACACAGGCACTCACACACACAGACACTCCCACACACATACACACTCAGACACACACACATAGGCACTCAGGCACATACACACACACAGACACAGGCACACCCACGCTCACACATATGCATATAACTCTGTGGGGTGAATTTGTAGTTGCAGAGTTACATTGTACTTTGCTCAGGAACTGCATGAATCCATGTAAGGTTCTATTAATTCATTTTTTTTAGATTAGAATCAGTCTAAACATTATGGTACAGACAGCAGCACACAGGGGGCTAACACCTTTAAAACATTATCTGGGCTAACACCAATTGTTAAAGTTAACTTGAGAATGTAACTTTTAAAAAAACACCACCAAGCACTAAACGCCATGACTGCTGTCCCCAGTACCCAGACACACAGATGACAAAGACTGCAAACTCGACTGCAATAACACAATGATCATAGGACAAGCTAAACAGAGGATAGCCAGAGAATTTCTAGAAGCATGGCACTCATCCATGAACTCCATCAACAAACACATAGACATACACCCAATACACCGGCACTGCAATGAACAACTGGAATGGCATCTGGAAGCTGCATGAATGGAACCAAATAACTTCCAGAAGACACATGACAGCAGCACTTCACAGGAGACTCCAAAACACTGAAAAGGTCACCGAGACAGGGAACGAAACATCTGCAAATCACCGTCCCATCTCGGTGAGCACACCCACAACCACAACCAGTGGCACCCAAGTCACAATTCTTCACACAAGCCATGAACAGGCTGGGATTGGCATCTAGTCACATACACAAACACTTGGAATCTCTCAGTTCAGATCAGCATTCACTCTCTCTGAAAGATAGAGCACATACAGAGTTGCAGAGTCACAGAGATATTCAGCACAGAAACAGACCCTTCGGTCCAACCCGTCCATGCCGACCAGATATCCCAAACCAATCTAGTCCCACCTGCCAGCACCTGGCCCATACCCCTCCAAACCCTTCCTATTCATATACCCATCCAGATGCCTCTTAAATGTTGCAATTGAACTAGCCTCCACCACTTCCTCTGGCAGCTCATTCCACACACGTATCACCCTCTGTGTAAAAACATTGCTCCTTAGGTCTCTTTTATATCTTTCCCCTCTCACCCTAAATCAATGTGCTCTGGTTCTGGACTCCCCGACTCCAGGGAAGAGACTTTGTCTATTAATCCTCTACATGCCCCTCATGATTTTATAAACCTCTAGAAGGTTACCCCTCACTTCCAATGCTCCAGGGAAAATTGTCCCATTCCATTCAGCCTTTCCTTATAGCTCAAATCCTCCAATCCTGTCAACATCC
>NW_025148208.1:0-1333 GCF_004010195.1 Chiloscyllium plagiosum | reverse complement strand
GGAAACGAGTTCATCCCTTGTGGTTGGAGGGTTCCTAGGCGGTTGCTAGGAGGGTTCCTAGGTTGGAGAGTTCCGCGTTGGAGTCTGAGGGGTGACATTATAGAAGTTTATAAGATCATGAGGGGCATAGACAAGGTCTTTTCCTTGGGTATGGGGAGTCCAGAACTAGAGGGCACATGTTAGGGTGAGAGGGGAAAAATTTAAAAGGGAACTAAGGGGCAACCTTTTCACACAGAATGTGGTGTGTGTAAGGAATGATCTACCAGAGGAAGTGATGGAGGCTGGTACAATTCCAACATTTAAAAGGCATCTGGATGAGCATTTGAATAGGAAGGGTTTAGAGGGATATGGGCCAAGTGCTGGCAACTGGGACTAGATTAGGTTAGGATATCTGGTCGGCATGGACAAGTTGGACCAAAGGGTCTGTTTCCATGCTGTACATCTCTGTGACTCTATGGACAAAAGAGCTGAATTCCAAGGCGAGGCGATTATAACAGTGCATGACATCAAGGCCACATCTGACCATTTGTGTTATCAAGGAGTCTGAGCAAAACTAGAATCAATCAGTATCAAGGTGCAAACTTTCCACAGGATGGTATCATTCCTGGTGCATAAGAAGATGGTTGTGGTTTTTGGACGTCAGACATCTCTGCAGGAGTTCCTCAGGGTAGTGTTGTAGGCCCAACTATCTTCAGCTGCTTTACCAATGCCTGCCCCTCCATTCATAATGTCAGAAGTGTGGATGTTCGGCGATGATTGCACAGTGTTCAACACCCACCCTGTAACCCCACCCCGACCTGACCCAACCCACCCCCAACCTCCACCACCCAGAGGTAACCCCAGCCTCCCCCAACTAGGCTCCACATCCATCCTTCTCCACCAAGCCCCACCCCTGACAGACCCAACCTACCCGAAGCATTGTATCACTTTCCTTGGACCCTATCCCCTTCATATTTGGCTTCCTACCCAGCTGGCATCGTACTTAAATGGCATCTAACACAATTTATTGCATCCAAGCTGCACTCACTACGCATTGACACAATACCCCTCCAGCACCATAACATCACCTTGAGGTTAAGTTTTTAAACTGTCTGGCAGCAGCTGGCAAATCAGCCATCTGAGATTCTCGACTATTAACTTCCAGAACACAGCAGCTGGTTGCTGTGAAAAGGGGCATGGTTTGCTCTCTAGCAGGACTTATACACTTAATAGCAAGGTCCTGGGAAGTGTTGCTGAACAAAGAAACCTTGGAGTGCAGGTTCATAGCTCCTTGAAAGTAGAGTTGCAGGTAGATAGGATTGTAAAGAAGGTGTTTGGTATGCTTTCTTTTATT
>NW_025148207.1:0-1333 GCF_004010195.1 Chiloscyllium plagiosum | reverse complement strand
GTGAACTCACCTTTTGAAAGGGTGGTTGAATCATAAACTCTCAAAATATTTAAGCAGCATTTACTTGTGTTGTCATAGCTTACAAGACAATTGACCAAGGACTGTAAATGAAATTAGTAAAGTCAGCTGTTTGTTGATCAGCATAAATATAATGGCCAAACATTCTCTTTCTGTGCTGTAAATGTCTATGAGTTCTGAATTTATAAATTGCCAACAATATCATGGTTTCTATTTTTGTGATATGGTAGTCGGTTCAGCTCAATTGGTTGGATAGCTGGTTTGTGATGCAGAGTGATTCCCACAGTGTGAGTTACCACACAGGACTCTCCTTCTTAACCTTTCCCTTCACCTAAGGCATGGTGACCCTTAGGTTAAAGGACCACTAGTCATCTCTCTCTAACAGAGAGCAGTCCAATGGTCTGGTAACGCTATGGCAGCTTTATCTATACCTTATTTTTGATGGAGCCGAGTGAGAGTTTTCTTACCAGAAGTTCTCTTCAAATCTAGGGCCACAATGTCAAATATTCACTGCCCTAATGACGTCCTTCAAATATCTCAAACTTGTAAGTACATCCCAGTTATCCAGAATAACATTATCAAAAGGTGAAGCAGGCTCAAGGGCCTGAATGACATACAGGATAATATACGCTTGCTCTGAATTTATAAGTCAAGTGAGTCAAGTTGACCAAGCAAGTTCCAATTGATAACAATATGATCACAACAGAATCTAATTTCTTTTTAGTGATTTGATAGAGTAATACATATTAGCCAGGACACCAGCAAAACCCCAGCTCTACTTTAAATAAAAGTGCCATGGGATCTTTTCCATTCACCTTCAAGAGCAATCAGTGGCTTTGGTTAGTATCTCACTGAATTAGGAGCACCTCTGATAGTATTGTGCTGAAGTGGCAAGCTTAATTTTGTGCTCAAGTCTCTGGAATGCTTCATTCTTTTTGAACTAAAACACATTAAAGAAATTGCTTGCCTTCTTCTCATTTACTTTACTTTATCCACATCTCTTTTAATTAATACAAGTCATTGCTTGGTTGTACAGAACATATTTGCTGAAAAGAGACAAAACATTGGAGCTTCTCATCTTGCACCATCAGAACTAGGAAGCAAGGATCAGATCTCAATAAATGGACATCATCTTATTCAGCAGAAGAGGGTCCTGACTGGTTGGGCCACCATTGGCATGGAGATATAGCAAGAACAATTACTTGTCTATCTTATCTAACAGATCAATCAGGTAGACTCTGATTGGTCAGAATGTTGTCATAGGGCTGTCTCCATGACCCTTCTTTTGAAAAAAAGGCCCAATGTATGGCCAACT
>NW_025148206.1:0-1333 GCF_004010195.1 Chiloscyllium plagiosum | reverse complement strand
AGAACATTCTGTACCTTACATTCCACGGAGCATGCTTTACCTGACAGTCCCCAGGAAATCATGTACCCTGTATTCCCCGGGCCATAATTTAGGTGATATTTCTGGAACATTACAACACCGACCTTCACCTGAACGTTTTATGTCTGAAAACCTCGGATTATTCTGTATCTGCCATTCCCCGGGACTTTCTGTCAGCGACATTTCCGGAATAGTCTGTAACTGCTATTCCTCATAACATTCTGTACGTACATTCCCTGGAACATTCTAAACGAGTCACTTTCGGCGACATTTTATAAAATTTACAGAAGATTCTGTAACTGATTTTCCCTGGAGAATTCTACACCAGAAATTCTCTGGGATAATCTACATCCAACATTACCCCAACATTTCTGCATCTAACATTCCTGGCAGATTATTCACTGACAATTCTCGGAACAGCCAAAACCCGACACACCTGGGAACATGAGGTATCAAAACTCTGGGAGAATACTCTCACTGGCGCTCTCCAGCGTACCCGACATTCTCCAAGACGTTCCGGAGCGTTCTGCAGCCAACGCTCTCTGAATCATGTTGCACGTGTAATTTCCAGAACATTCCCTACCCGACACACCCACATATATTCTGCACCTGACCATGCCTGCGCAATTCGTAATCGAAATTCCCCAGCACATTCTGTACAATACATTCCCCAGGAAGTTCTGTTCTTGCATTTCCCAGAAATATTCTGGCCACGACACTCCCTTGTGCACTCGGTACCTGACATTTCCTGTCACGTGTTACATCAGATTTTCCCGAAATCTTCGGTAACAGAGATTGCCCCGAATTTTAGATACACAACATGCCTCAGAACAGTGTAAACGCGACATTCCCGGGAACATTCGACATCATAACTCCCCGGAACATTCTCCACTGGAAATTCCTGGAACATTCTAACACGGACATTCCCCTGGCTATGTCTAGAACACTCTCTTCCTGATATTTCCAGAACATTCTCCTACACTTATTTGCCAGAACAGTCTGGAGGTGACAGCTCCCAGAACATTATATACCCGACATCGCTGAAGTATTCTATGAAGGACATTTCTCGCAACGTTCAGTTTCAGATATTGCCTGTGACATTCCATTCCCTTAATTCCCGAGAACATTGTATTATCGCTCATGTTGGAACTTTCTGCAACCGTCATTACTCAGAATATTGTACACACAACGCGCGACAGAACATTATATATCTGACATCCCCCTGTACATTCTCGACCCAACATTTATCGGAACATTCTGTAACTGGCACGTCCCAGATCACTGTGTATGCGACATTCTCGATATTCTGTAACGG
>NW_025148205.1:0-1333 GCF_004010195.1 Chiloscyllium plagiosum | reverse complement strand
GGCTTAAACAGATGAATATATCAGTTTGATATGAACACAATACGAGATTGGCTCTTTCTGTGCATTTACACTGGAGAATGTCCAGGTGTGAACCTCTCTTTTCTGCATCAGTAGAGGTTAGTTTAAATTCTTCTGGAGCAACTTTAATAAAGTAACAAATATCCAAGTTACTGTGATTGAACAGCTAATTAAATGCACATATGGATTTCAACAGCATTGTCTGCACTGACACCATTGATGAATTAGTTAAAGCGTCTGGTAATAACGAGACTATTATGTTGTCAAATCCTGGCGTTGCATGTCCTGTACATTGAAGGATCGTTGCTTAAACTTCTTTAAAATGCTGTATTGTTGATCCACCACACCGAAAGAGCATGCTTCTTGTGTTTGAGCTCAGCGCATTTTTATTTCATGTTACCACCTCCTGCCGCCTGCTGTGGCCTCATCAGTCAATACTAGATCCTGCTCATTCAACGGAAAGATTCTTTACTATGTTCCACAAGGACGTTTCAGTTAACAGTCGAATGCGCTGAAACTTCCAATCTAACAAATTTGACGATCCTCTAAAGCAGTCCGTGACTGAATTCCAAATTCAATGTGCCATTCTCTGAACGACTATTGTCCTCTATTAGTTTTACTTTTCCAAACGAAAGACTGAAGCATTCATTATGGAGACATTTTAACAGTCTAATACCCCACGACAGACACACCCATGTCGCTGGGAACCAGCTCACCTCCATCAGGGATAATCTCCCTTTTTGCCTCTCAGTGTCTTGTGTGTTCCAGAGATTTTCATTGTCGCAGAGTACAGATGAATTTTCTATTCTCCATGTACAGGGGACGAGATTTTTTTCAATGTATAAGACCAGTTCCTGTCCCGACAACATCAGAGTCAATGTTCTAGCCTCTGCTCGGTCCGACAGTTCACCCTTCTGCATTATCCTCTGATTCCACTTCCCAAAGGGTTTCTCTAGATTCCCAAAGCTGATGCCTGGAATGGTTTGGCTCCTTAACATTTTTCCAACTGCCAATTGACAATATTTTCACAGTAAAGCTTCAGAAACCTCTGGCCTGCACCATGTCCCGTTTGGTGGAAAGATTCCCGAGGCTGGTGAGTTTCATTTTGGTACAAAGATGGTTATCTGGCAATTTCCTGCGGTTGTTTGTAATGATGGGAGAGGGAGCGGTGGGGAATGAGCACTTTTGACGAGCAGAATGAAGTGTTGCCACTGGCCAGAGTCAGAGAACAGAGGACAGGGATTGAAGGAACCTAATGAAAAGCAGCACTTCTGCATTGTATGTTCAATAACAACTACAGAAAACCGATGTGTCG
>NW_025148204.1:0-1333 GCF_004010195.1 Chiloscyllium plagiosum | reverse complement strand
ACGGGAATGGACTTCAGGAAATAAAACTGTTTCGGATAAAGAATTGGAATATGTCTCAATATCAGTTCGAGGATAATGACCAGTAGATCCGCGACTGCCATGGCCCCCAGGTAACGTCTTACACATGGAGATAATCCACAATCTTTGTAAAGTAGGATGTAGATCGTCACTACGTTAACTGTGAGAATGGAAAACAAGCAAATTATGCAAAAGTATAGGAACAGGTAGTTTCAAAAACATTCCCACACACTTGATCACTCGAGAGCATAGACAGGTCACTCCCCTCTACTTCTTAAAATGGAGGGAGAAAACATTGTCGTCCTGAAGAATTCTCTCCCAATTCCTTGAAGACGAATGGAGGTTTGAAATTTCCGTCTATTCGTCTAAATTGTGTTCGTCCCTTTGTCGTGAAAAAATGAAAACGAAGGGAAAGTGCATTCACCACTTTAACTGCCTGAGAGAATTTCGAAACATTGTCTCCTACTACCGAGAATGGAATATCTTCTTAGTGAAATTTGTTCATTTCACCAATGTCGAGTCGTCCACAAATAATGGCAGTTATAGAATGGTCTGGAGAATGTCAGTTATAAAATCTTCCGTGGAACATCTGGGTACAGAAGATTACGGAGAACATCGGATACAGAATGTTCCAGAGAATGACAGTTGTGGAATATTCTGGAGAATGTCAGTTATACAACTTTCCTGGGAATATCGGTAATAGAATGTTCCAGGGAATGACTGTTCCAGAACGTTCCGAGAAAAGTCAAATACAGACTTTTCTGAGAAATGTCGGGAACAGAGTGCTCTGGAGACTTTTAGTTACAAAATGTTCTGGAGGACGTCAGTTATAGAATATTTCAGGAATGTCGGGTGCAGAACATTCTGTGGAACGTCGAGTGTAGAATGTTCTGGGAAATGTCCGGTCTAGAATAATCTGTTGAATGTCAGGAATAGAAAGTTCTGGAGAATGTAGGTTATAAAACATTCCAGGGAATGTACGTCTGTAATGCTCCAAACAATGTCGGTTACAGAATGTTCCGCATAATATCAGGTACGGAATATTCCAGAGAATGTTGGGTCCAGAATATTTCGGTGAATTTTCGGAAGATAATGTTCCAGGGAATGTCAATTACACAATGTACTGGAGAGTGTTGGTTACAGAATGTTCCAGAGAATGTCGGTTGTAAAATGATCCAGTTCCTGTCTGTTTCAGAATGTTCTGGAGAATGTCGGTTATAGAATGTGATGATGTCATAAAGATCCACATCACAAAGGCCCCACTACCCATTAAATTTGGTGAGACCCATTTAGCCGTCATGGTACGAATCTCTCT
>NW_025148203.1:0-1333 GCF_004010195.1 Chiloscyllium plagiosum | reverse complement strand
TAATCCACCTGTTTTGTCACCTTTTCAAAGAACGCAATAAGTTTTGTGAGGCACGAACTGTGCTTTACAAAACCGTGCGATCGATCATCCAACACTTTATCAGCAAATGATGTGAGGTTCACTTATCGATAATTACCAGGGTTGACTCCACCCCACTTCTTAAACAAGGGAATAACATTTGCTATCCTCCAGTCTTCTGGCACTATTCGTGTACATGACGATGAAATAAATATAAACGCAAAGCCTTGGGTTTCTTTGCCTAGCTTCCCAGAGAATTCAAGGATAAATACCATCTGGCACAGGAAATTTAACTATAT
This sequence comes from Chiloscyllium plagiosum, assembly GCF_004010195.1. NCBI lineage: Eukaryota > Metazoa > Chordata > Chondrichthyes > Orectolobiformes > Hemiscylliidae > Chiloscyllium > Chiloscyllium plagiosum. The sequence goes on along the minus strand of NW_025148203.1, from coordinate 1,016 downwards.
TTATACTTTCCGGAATTGCAAACACTTCCACCTTGTGAACTTCTATCCCGTGTCAGCTGAAACCTCTATCTCAGCGTTCTCCTCGATATCAATTGTCTTTTTCCTGCGTTAATGCCAACGAAAAATATTCATTTACCTACTCTTCTAGCTCCTCGCATTCCGTACACATCTTCCAACAACTGTCCTTGACTGGCTGTAATCTTCCTCCCGTCATTCTTTTATTTCTGACATACCTATAGAAAGCTTGAGGGTTTTCATTGATTCTACCTGCAAAACGCTACTCATGTGCCCTCTTGCTATTATTCGTGCTCTGTTTAGGTCCTTCCTGGCTAATATGTAAATGGAAAGGTGTATACCTTTCCATTTCAATCGCACAAATAAACGTAACCGAATGCTGGTTCGTTTCACCAAAGTACCCAGCTACGTCCAAATCTAATACGTGGCTGGGATCATTATCCAGTGCCATATCGAATGTGGCTTTGGCTGTTGCCTGCCTACCTACATACTTTGTCAGGAAGCCCTCCAAAACACACTGAAATAAAAATTGCACTCGAAGAATACCGTTTCCAGTCAACATTTGCAAGTTGAAGTCCCCATAACCACCACGATGTTACTTGCGCTTCGATCCAGAATCATCTTTCCAATTCTTTCCTGTAAATCTCTGTAACTTTTGAACACCCTATAGAAAACTCACAACAGTTTCACCTTTCCTTTCCTGTTTTTAATCTCAGACTATATTACCGCAGTAGATGAGTCTTCATCAAACATCCGTTCTACCGCAGTAATACTCTTCGTGACTAACAATGCCGAACCTCAACTTCCAATATCACCTTCCCTGCACCTCCTTAATCATGTACAACCCTGACCTCCAACAACCGCTCCTGAACCTGGGGTTATCCAAGTTCCGAAACGGCAGAACTTCGATGTACCACGTCCCAACCGATGCTGCAGGTTCGCCCATTTGTTTCCAGATGCTCCGGGTATTGAAGTATACATTCCTCAATCCATCTTCCTCC
>NW_025148202.1:0-1333 GCF_004010195.1 Chiloscyllium plagiosum | reverse complement strand
GAGTTACTTGAAGATGTCACAAACAAGGTGGTTCGTGGGAATCCTGGTGATGGAAGATTTCTGGACTTCCTGAAGGCATCGGATATGTCACTTCTCCAAAGAGTAAATAGGAAGATCAGACAACATGGGTTTAGGAGTAATTTATTAGCTCGGATGGAGGATTGGTTAACCAACAAAATGTAGTCAGATGAAATAAATGTGTCATTTTCGTTTGGCAAATACAGTTTGTGCCATTGATTTCAGTACTCATGCCTCAAGCATTTGCAATCGATGTTATTACTGTACTCGGTTGACGGGAGAGAAAATACAATGCCACATTTTCAGATGACACTAACATCGATGGGAAACTACTTCGGAATGATGATGCAAGAGATTTTAAAACATATGGATAGGTTGGGAGAGTGGGCCAACATTTAGCAAGGAAAATTAAAGTGAATAAATATGGGGCTATTGAACTTGGCCAGTATAATAGAAAGACAAATTATTATCTAAATAGAGAGAAATTTCAATGTGCTGAGGTGCAGAGGGATCTGGGTGTCTGCTTGCATTTCACAGAAAACCTGCCTGCAGGTACTGCAAGTAATGAGAAATGCAAGCATAATTTCAGTGTTTATTTATAAAAGGATAGAGTAGAAAGGTAGGAAGTGTTGGTGTAGCTATGCAAGGCATTAGTGAGGATGCAACTGGAATACCGTTTGGGTGTCCTGCAGAATGAAGTATTTGCATTGGAGGCAATTCAGAAGAGCTTCATTAGATTGATTCCATATTTGAAGTGTTTGTCTTATGAAGAGTAATTGAGCAGTTTAGGCCTATCCTCTCGATTTTATAAGAATGAAAGGAGATCTCATTGAGGTGTATAAAATGCTAAAAGTAATTGAATGTGTATATGTGGAGTGGATTTTATTTCAGATGGCGCAATCTACAACAAGAGACTAGAGTTTTAGGATGGAGAGATGGCAGGAAAGTGGAACAGAGGCCCCGTTGACATCAGCCTCATCGAGGGGCTGGATAACTCACAGATGCTCCTTGTTCTTATTCAACTCTTCGACTGTGTTTCCCAGGAATGGGGGAGGACTGGGTATCATACAGGAAGCAGGCACTCAGGATAAATCAGTTAGAGAGAACGTAACCAGGAGGGTCACACAGTGACCAGCGCTGGGTTCTCAACTATTTACAATCTATATTAATGATAAGGAGATGGAACAGATATACAAATGCTGAGTTTGGTGATGCCCATAAGACATAGGAGTGGAAGTAAGGCCATTCGGCCCAATGGGTCCACTCCGCCATTTTATCATAGCTGGTGGGCATTTCAACTCCACTTACCCGCGTT
>NW_025148201.1:0-1333 GCF_004010195.1 Chiloscyllium plagiosum | reverse complement strand
ACACTGAAGGGAGAGTACAGATACAGAAACAGCTCACTGAAGTGAGAGAACAGATAGAGAAACAGCACACTGAAGTGAGAGTGCAGATAGAGAAACAGCACACTGAAGTGAGAGTACAGATAGAGAAACAGCACACTGAACGGAGAGTGCAGATAGAGAAACAGAGCACTGAAGTGAGAGTACAGATAGAGAAACAGCACACTGAAGTGAGAGAAAAGTCCAGAAACAGCACACTGAAGTGAGTGTACAGATATAGAAACAGCACACTGAAGTGAGAGTACAGATAGAGAAACTGCACACTGAAGTGAGAGTACAGATACAGAAACAGCACACTGAAGTCAGAGTACAGATACAGAATCAGCACACTCAACTGAAAGTACAGATAGAGAAACAGCACACTGAAGTGAGAGTACAGAAAGAGAAACAGCACACTGAAGTGAGAGTACAGATAGAGAAACAGCACACTGGACTGAAAGTACAGATACAGAAACAGCACACTGAACTGAAAGTACAGATAGAGAAACAGCACACTGAAGTGAGAGTACAGATACAGAAACAGTACACTGGACTGAAAGTACAGACAGAGAAACAGCACACTGGACTGAAAGTACAGATAGAGAAACAGCACACTGAAGTGAGAGTACAGATGGAGAAACAGCACACTGAAGTGAGAGTACAGATACAGAAACAGTACACTGAACTAAAAGTACAGATACAGAAACAGCACACTGAAGTGAGAGTACAGATGGAGAAACAGCACACTGAAGTGAGAGTACAGATACAGAAACAGTACATTGGACTGAAAGGACAGATAGAGAAACAGCACACTGGACTGAAAGTACAGATAGAGAAACAGCACACTGAAGTGAGAGTACAGATAGAGAAACAGCACACTGAACTGAAAGTACAGATAGAGAAACAGCACACTGAACTGAAAGTACAGATAGAGAAACAACACACTGAACGAAAAGTACAGATACAGAAACAGTACACAGGACTGAAAGTACAGATAGAGAAACAGCACACTGAAGTGAGAGTACAGATAGAGAAATAGCACACTGAACTTAAAGTACAGATAGAGAAACAGCACACTGAAGTGAGAGTACAGATAGAGAAACTGCACACTGAATTGAGAGTACAGATAGAGAAACAGCACACTGAACTATAAGTACAGATAGAGAAACAGCACACTGAACTGAAAGTACAGATAGAGAAACAGCACACTGAACTAAAAGTACAGATAGAGAAACAACAGCACACTGAAGTGAGAGGACAGATAGAGAAACAGCACACTGAAGTTAGAGTACAGATAGAGAAACAGCACACTGAAGTT
>NW_025148200.1:0-1333 GCF_004010195.1 Chiloscyllium plagiosum | reverse complement strand
TCCCACAAGTGTCTTAGGCTTGAGAAATTAATTTCAAACATAATTCTCTGTATTCTTTGAGGATGTACAAACTATCTGTGCTCTATTATCGTTTCCTTGGAAGGTGAACATGTTGATGGAGTGGACTGACAGCTTCAAAAGATGGTTAGTCTCAGGCTATGACATTTATGAAGACTGGAATAGAACAGCAGTGAAGACCAGCCAGGAAAAAACAATTCATGGAAGAACTCTCCAGGATTTGAACGAACACAGCCCCTTGACAAGAAAGACAGGGAATTGAAATTCATGATACCTCTTCCTTTTAATTTGCTCTTTGATCTGGGGATTGATTTAACAGATGAGAAGGACGAAGGGCACTGACAAAGTCTGGGGGTGGGGGAAAGTGGGCAAGGAAATGATATCTTCTTCATCAATTTTAAGTTAGGAATTTCACTTTCTATAGTTGGTGGCATCACTTCAACACTTGCTGCAATGTGAAACTTCTGAGGTAAAGGCAATGACATCTCTGAGTAAGTAGGACTGTAACATCATCAACATTAGAATGAATTGTCAGATGGGATCTTTTTAAACTCTGTTTGCAGAATTTTAAACATGTTTGCAGACTTGCTTAAGAGGTCAGTCTCATTCTGATGATCTCTGACATTGTTAAAGGCTTGCTTCCCCACAATGATCATTCCTTATCTTCTCAATAATCACTAGAATGACATATTTTCTATTCTCCTTCTCAAAATTTTATTTTCAAACTACAAGAGATTACTTGTTAACGATAGCAGACTTTGTTTTCCCCTCAGCTAATAACTTGGTGTATGACACCTTTACTTGGTATTTGTGAAGTGCTTGTCTTTATAGGGTAATGCCAGGCTAATAATATGATATTCATTCCATGGCAGGAAGAACACTTCTTCCACTAATGCATCTTTTTATTCTGGTATTTGCATGAAATCACTGACTACCTATGTATAGGGTTTTGCAAATTGTACACAAATTTCTCTTTCTCAGATTGGAAGGCTTGATTGTGTTGTGTGACATTATATTCTCTACTGTGTACAGAATTGTATTTACATGCTCCGTCTCTGTGTTGATGTCTAGTTCAGAAGCTCAAGTATTGTTTTCATCAGAATGTCCAGTTTCAAGTTTTATTTGACCCATTCCTGAAATTAAGTCTTCCCAACAATACTATTGCTGATACCACAACTTCCTAAAGTGACTAGGTGATTTATCTTCTTTAAAGATTTATTTTCTCTGGTGGTAGATGTTGCCCCATGCTTTGCTGATGTACTGGTGAATTTTCCTGTGCTCCAGGGGTTGATAGATGGCATCTAGGTCTATGTGT
>NW_025148199.1:0-1333 GCF_004010195.1 Chiloscyllium plagiosum | reverse complement strand
TCCATCAACATCGACCTGGCAAAGGAAACACTCGTCACACTTTTAGAAGAGACCATCCACTTCACCTTCAACAACATAATCTACAAACAAACCAATGGCACACCCGTGGGATGTCTGCTATCAGGATTCATAGCAGAAGCGGTAATGCAAAGACTAGAACAAACAGCCCTACCAACCATCAAAGCAAAAATCTGGGTCCACTACATAGATGACACCTTTGTCATCACAAAACAAAACAAGATAGAAGAGACATTTAACATCATCAACAACACCCTCACAGGCCTAAAGTTCACCAAGGAGGAAGAAACCAACAACAAACTCACATTCCTGGACGTCACAGTCGAAAGAAAGGACAATGGAGAACTACAAACCTGCGTATACAGAAAACCGACAAACACTGACCAAATACTTAACTACACCAGCAACCATCCCAACACACACAAACAAAGCTGTATCAGAACTATTCCAATGAGCCACCACACACTGCAGCACAGACGAACTTCAGAAAACAGAGGAGAACCACCTATACAACATATTCAAGAATAACGGATACTTAAAAAATACTGTGCGCAGATTCCTCAAGAACAAACCACGACAAGCAGACCAAACACAGCCAGAAACCCTAACCACCTTACCATACATCAAAGAGGTTTCAGAAATGACAGCCAGACTACTAAGACTGCTCAGAATCCTGGTAGCACACAATCCCACCAACACTCAAGCAAAAACTAACCAACTTAAAAGACCCAGTACAACCCATGGACAAAACCAACGTCATCTACAAAATTCCATGCAAGGACTGCCACAAACACTACGTAGGACAAACAGGAAGACAGTTAGCCACCAGGATACACGAACACCAGCTCGCCACAAAAAGACATGACCGTCTCTCCCTTGTAGCCCTATACACGGATGAAAAAAAACACCATTTCGACTGGGACAACACATCTATCCTGGGACACGCTAAGCAAAGACATGCCAGAGAATTTCTAGAGGCCTGGCACTCCAACCACAACGCCATAAACAAACACATAGATCTAGATGTCATATATCAACACCTCAGAAAACCAACAGGAAATAACATCACCACAAACCCCAGGAACCCCATTCAGGAGAAAGATAGAAATAGAAAGCAGGAAACAACAACTTTGCTTCACTTGGAGGTCACCACTGATGATGTTAACTAGCCGGGTAATGAAACGTCTGGATATCAAACCTACAGCTCAGTGAGCAAACCTACACCCTATTCCATATATATCAAACCTGCTCCAATACCTTCAACTCTCCCGGTCTTTGTTATTTCCTTCAGTTGCTAAACTCTTCCTATTTCTGT
>NW_025148198.1:0-1333 GCF_004010195.1 Chiloscyllium plagiosum | reverse complement strand
ATGGTCGCTGGCCCCAAATTGCTCCTCTACTGAAACCTCAGTCACTTGCCCTGCCTTATTTCCCAAGAGTAGTTCAAGTTTTGCACCTTCTCCAGTAGGTACATCCACATACTGAATCAGAAAATTGTCTTGTACACACTTAACAAATTCCTCTCCATCTAAACCCTTAACACTATGGCAGTCCCAGTCTATGTTTGGAAAGTTAAAATCCCTACCATAACCACCCTATTATTCTTTCAGATAGCTAGGATCCCCTTAAGTTTGTTTCTCAATTTTCCTCTGACTATTAAGGGGTCTATAATACAATGCCAATAAGGTTATCATCTCTTTCTTATTTCTCAGTTCTACCCAAATAACTTCCATGGATGTATTTCCAGGAATATCCTCCCTCAGCACAGCTGTAAAGCTATCCCTTATCAAAAATGTCACTCCCCCTTCTATCTTGCCTCCCTTTCGATCCTTCCTGTAAGATTTGTATCCTGGAACATTAAGCTGCCAGTCCTGTCCATCCCTGAGCCATGTTTCTGTAATTGCTATGATATCCCACTCCCATGTTCCTAATCATGCCCTGGGTTCAACTGCCTTCAATGTTAGGCCCCTTGCATTGAAATAAATGCAGTTTAATTTATTAGTCCTACCTTGTCCCTGCCTGCCCTGATTGTTTGTCTCTCTTCTGTTCCCAACTGTACCAGTCTCAGATTGATCTCTTTCATCACTATCTTCCTGGGTCCCACACCCCCAAGTTTAAATCCTCCCAAGCAGTTCTATCAAGTCTCCCTGCCAGGATATTAGTCCCCTTCCAATTTAGGTGCAATCCATCCTTCTTGTACAGGTCACTTCAACCCCAAAAGAGATTCCAATGATCCAAAAATGTGAATCCTTCTCCCATACACCAGCTCCTCAGCCATGTATTCATCTGCTCGATCCTCTTATTCCTGCCCTCACTAGCTCGTAGCACCAGGAGTAATCCAGATATTACTACACATGAGGACCTCCTTTTTAAATTTCTGCCTAACTTTTTGTAATCTCCCTTCAGAATCTCAACCTTTTTCCTTCCTATGTCGTTGTTCCCAATGTGTACAGTGACCTCCTGCTGGACTCTCTCCCCTGTGAGAACATAATGCGTCCTCTCTGAGACATCCTTGATCCTGGCACCAGGGAAGCAACATACCATTCTGCTTTTTCGCTGCTGGCCACAGAAATGGCTGTCTGTACCTCGGATTGGAGAATCCCTCACAATTGATCTCTTGGAACCCGACGTACCCTTCATTGCATTAGAGCCAGTCTCAATCCCAGAAACTTGGCTGTTCATGCTACATTCCCCTGAGAACCC
>NW_025148197.1:0-1333 GCF_004010195.1 Chiloscyllium plagiosum | reverse complement strand
GAGAAAGAAAGAGCGAGAGAGAGAGAAAGAAAGAGCGAGAGAGAGAGAGAAAGAGAAAGAGAGGCGGGGGCGCGAGGAGCAAGGGCTGGCTGATGGGATCGAGTGGCACGTCGCTTTGGATGTTCACATTAGGGAAAGGTCTGATTGTAATCACTCAGCCTATACTTGCAAAACTTAGAACATAATGTCTAACATTCATGCAGAGGGTGGTTTGTAAATTGAATGAACTGCCAGAGCAAGTGGTAGATGCACCTACAGTTACGTTTAAAAGACATTTGGATAGGTACATGAATAGGAAAGGTTTAGAGGGATATGGGCCAAATGCAGGCAAGTGAGACTAGTTAATTTGGGAAACGTGGTCAGCATGGACAAGTTAGACTGAAAGATATGACTTTGATTGTAATTATTGATTCCATGATCAAGCATCACTTGCTGAACAATCCTGAGCATGCTAAAAAGAAATGACACTGATAACCAACTTTAGAAAATCAGTCAGACTTGCAATATAAATTGTCTTATGTTTTCTAGAAGTTACATACAAAAAATTGGATTCTGGGTAATCCAAGATGGAAGTTGGGAAAAATTTCTGGCTGTAATAGGCTGCTCCTTTTGAGGTATTTTCGGTGTTGGAGGTGATTTCCTCGAATTCCAGGAGCAGCAATTACTGTTTTATATGCTGTTGCACTGTTTTGGAACATTGGAAAAATAAAGACTAACCAACAGCAGTTTTAAAAGGGAGAAGAGCAGACACAGGAAGCACATGATGAGGACAGTGCAGGAGAGAGAGAGCGCGAGTGAGTGCGAGAGAGCGCGAGTGAGTGCGAGAGAGCGCGAGAGAGCGCGAGAGAGCGCGAGAGAGCGCGAGAGAGCGCGAGAGAGCGCGAGAGAGCCTGCACAGTTACTGCCTTTGCTGTTTGAATTCGTGTATCGCTGGACATCGGAGTGCATCTGGGAAAATTAACAAACAGTGAAATTCACAACTAATCTTGGGGGAACTGTTGGGCGAAGTTCACAGCACAGAATCAGATAAGTTAATCGTTGTTTTAAGTCTGTCCAAGAGAAAGGTTGCAGTAGTGAGTATAGTGGATTCTTTCTTGATTGTGATTTTGGAGATAAGTCTCTTGATTAAACTTAAAATATAAGCCATAACTATTAAATTAACCTGGGGCGGTGTTTTGTAGAGGAAGAAGACGGTGTTATTTTCTGGGTCTGTAGATTGTGAAGGAGCAAAAATGGCCTTTGTAGTGATATGTACTTCTTGTCAGACGTGGGAGATAAAGAGAGTTTTAGGGTTACTGCGGATTATATCTGCCATAAATGCTGTTATACGCGA
>NW_025148196.1:0-1333 GCF_004010195.1 Chiloscyllium plagiosum | reverse complement strand
AACATAGAAAAAGGAACTGAATTCCAGCCCTTGTCATCAAGGCTGCATTCTTTCAAATGTGACATCAAGGTACCCAGACAAAAGGGTATTGCGGGCCAACACTTTTTATTAGAGTCATAACTGACAGGTAGAAAAACGGTCATTGTTGTTGGAAGTCAGTCTTCTCAGTTCCAGAACATCTCTGCAGTAGAGTCTCAGGATAATGTTGATGCAAGTTTGCTCCATGAACTGGAATGTTCATTTACAGACGTTTCATCACCATACTACATAAAATCTTCAGTGGCCCTCCGGATGAAATCTAGGTCCAAACATCTTCAGTGGCTTCATCAATGACCTTCTCTCCATCATAAGGTCAGAAGTGGAGATATTCGATGATGACTGCACAGTGTTCAGCACCATTCGCAAATGCTTAGATACTGAAGCAGTCCATGCCCAAAGCAACAATATCTGGACAATCTCTAGACATGAACTGACAAGTGACAAGTAACATTCGCCTCACACAAATGTCAGACAATGACCATCACCAGTAAGAAACAATATAAACACTCGTATTCAGCAGCATATTTGTCACTACATTTCCCACTCCACACCCCTTTTCAATACACTTGGGGTTACCATTGACCAGAACTTCAACTGGACTCGCCACATAAATATAAGAGCCGATCAGAGGCTAGGAATACTGCGTGAGTAACTCACCTTTTGTCTTCCCAAAGCATGTTCACCATCTACAAGGCACAAGTCAGGAGTGAGATGGAATACTCTCCACTTACCTGAATGAGTGCAGCCACAAAGACACTAAAAAAGCTTGTCACCATCCAGGACAAAGCAGCCCATTTGATTGGCACCACATCCACAACCATTCACTGCCTTCACGACCAACGCTTTGTAGCAGCAGTGTGTACTATCTACAAGATGCACTGCAGAAATTCTTCAAAGATCCTCAGACAGTACTTTCCAATCCTACAAGCATTTCCATCTAGAATGACAAGAGCAGCAGGCTTTTGCGAACACCACCACATTCAAACTCCCCTCCAATCCAGTCAACATCCTGAGTTGGAAATATATCACAATTATTTCACTGTTGCTGGGTCAAAGCCCTGTAATTCCCTCCCTCATAGCATTGTGGGTCAAAGCACAACAGGTTGACTGCAGAGGTACAAGAAGGCAGTTCAGCACCACGTTCTCAAGGGAACAAATAGGGACGGACAAGAAATGCTGGGCACATCCAGCGATTCTCATATCCGAAAAAAATGTAAAAAGTTCCAAGTTGAGCGCCTGGATGGAATAAGTAGTCTGATTGGAACATGAACAGGAAAGCAGTGTTTCTGATGAT
>NW_025148195.1:0-1333 GCF_004010195.1 Chiloscyllium plagiosum | reverse complement strand
ATTTATCTCACCAGTTTTTCCTGAATACTGGACATTGCTCTAAATCAAGAATTAGAACCTGTCGCCAATGTTTTATTGACATTTATTGACAAAATTAAAGGAATACTATTTCCACTCCCTTCATTCCTTCCAGCTTCACTCTTCAGGAATTTGCATCGAACACAAAGCAAAAGCGAAAATCAATCACGATCGATCAGAAGCACACGTTTATCCAGGCAGGTTGTTGAGAATCTTAAACTAACACTCGACACAAGATTCTGATCAATAATTCAAACAGTCATTACTAATCTTTTGAGGAGTCAATCACAACTGGAACAGCAGAACATTTCTCCAACAGAACAAAGGGACCTTTCATTTACATCCTCTTCTGTTCCGTGAGGATCGTACCATAATCCATTTTCTTGCAATGGCACAAATTTACCAATTGTATAAGGTTCACCACTTGTTTTGAACATACACAGCAAGTGCAAATATCCATTCAAAAGGAGATCTGTGGTCTGCAGAGTACTATTTGTTGTTTCAAAGACACAGAATATTTGTTCTTCCACGAGTGTATGCGTTTAGTTACTGATCTGATCTGATCTGGGGAAGTAACTGTCAGGAACAGGTTGAATCTCTTGGAAACCGTAGAGACAGACGTCACTGCCAGTCCGAGAGGCGGTCAGGTCTGCCAATCAGAAATTGGCGTGGAGGCAGAGCCGAGGATTCAAACATTACATAGAGCCATGGTAATAGGGGACTTCATAGTGAGAGGGACTGAAAGGGCTTTCTGAACCAAGACCAGAGCTGTCAGCAGAAAGCGTTACCTATCAGCTGCTTTGAAGGGGGCCGTCTCACAGGTCACCAGTTGACGTTGTGCCGTATTTTTATGTTATTTTTTCCTTCTTTCAAATAGCAGCTCCTCTGTGGATTTTGGCAATAAATGCAACTACTCAGCCCAGTTTGAAAAGAAATCAAAAGCTTTGAAAACTAAAGTTCACATCATTGCTAAACTTTCTAATTTTCTCTTCAAATCCATTTTGTATCCTGGAATAAAATCAGAAATCAGACTAGTTCTGAGGAAAGGTCCATAAGACAGAGGAGCAGAAATTATGCCACTCAGCCCATCCTTCTGCTCCGCCAATACTGATAATAGGTTTTCCAATCCCATTTTCCCGCTTTCTCCCCCTAACCTTTGATTCCCTTGCTCCTCAAGAACGTATCTGTCTCTGTTTTAAATATAGTCAATGGCCTGGCTTCCTCCAATGACAGCTTTCTGTGGCAATGAATTCCACAGATTCACCACATTCTGGCGAAAGACGTTTCTCCTTATCTCCGGACCCGAACGTTAAGC
>NW_025148194.1:0-1333 GCF_004010195.1 Chiloscyllium plagiosum | reverse complement strand
CGGTCGTCACTAATGGAGATCGAGAGGTCGAGGAAGGGGAGGGAGGTGTCAGTGATGGTCCCGTTAAATTTAAGGTCAGGGTGGAATGTGTTGGTGAAGTTGATGAATTGCTTAACCTCCTCGCGGGAGCACGAGGTGGCACCAATGCAGTCATCAATGTAGCGGAGGAAGAGGTGGGGAATGGTGACGGTGTAATTACGAAGTTCAACTGTTCTACGCAGCCAACAAAGAGACAGGCAAACCTGGGGCCCATACGTGTGCCCATGGCTACCCCTTTGGTCTGGAGGAAGTGGGAGGATTCAAAGGAGAAATTGTTAAGGGTGATGACCAGTTCGGCCAAACGAATGAGTGTCGGTGGAAGGGTTCTGTTGGGAACGTCTGGGCAGGAAACAACCGAGGGCTTGGAAGCCCTGGTCATGGCGGATGGAGGTGTAGAGGGATTGGATATCCATGGTGAAGATGAGGCGTTTGGGGCCAGAGAAACGGAAGTCTTGGAGGAGGTGGAAGGCGTGGGTGGTGTCTCGAAAGTATGTGGGGAGTTCCTAAACTAGGGGGATAGGACAGTGTCGAGATAGGTAGAGATGAGATCAGTGGGGCAGGAGCATGCTGAGACAATGGGTCGGCCAGGGTGGTCAGGCTTGTGGATCTTGGGAAGGAGGAAGAACCAGGCAGTGCGGGGTTCCCGGACTATGAGGTTGGAAGCTGTGGGTTGGTAATCTCCTGAGGTGATGAGGTTCTGTATGGTATGGGAGATGATGGTTTGGTGATGGGGGGTGGGGTCATTGTCGAGTGGGCAGTAGGAAGAGGTGTCCTCGAGTTCACGTTTGGGTACAGCGGTGTAGAAGTCAGTGCGCCAGACTACCACTGCGCCCCCTTTATCTGCTGGCTTGATGGTGAGGTTGGGATTAGGGCAGAGGGATTGGAGGGCTGCGCATTGTGAGGGTGAGAGATTGGAGTGGGGGACCGGGGTAGACAGGTTGAGGCAGTTAATGTTCCGGCGGCAGTTGGAAATGAAGAGGTCGAGGGCAGGTAATAGGCCAGCGCGGGGTGTCTAGGTGGATGCAGTGTGTTGGAGGTGGGCGAAGGGGTCCTCGGAAGGTGGGCGGGAGTCCTGATTGTGAAAGTAAGCTCGAAGACGGAAGCGATGGAAGAAGTGTTCAATGTCACGGCGTGTATTAAATTCATTGATGCGTGGATGGAGGAGGATGAAGGTGAGTCCTTTGCTGAGGACTGATTGTTCATCCTCAGTGAGTGGGAGGTCTGGGGGGATGGTGAAAGCTCGGCAGGGCTGGGAACTGGGATCTGGTGTAGGTGTGGAGCTGGGAGTGGGGTC
>NW_025148193.1:0-1333 GCF_004010195.1 Chiloscyllium plagiosum | reverse complement strand
AGGCAGATTACTACCTAAATGGGATCAGTTTAGGTAAAGGGGCAGCACAAAGAGATCTGGGCGTTCTTGTACACCAGTCAATGAAGGTAACTTGCAGGTACAGCAGGTAGTGAAGAAGGCTAATAGGATGCTGGCCATCATAACAAGAGGGATTGAGTATAGAAGCAAAGAGGTTCTGCGCAGCTGTACAGGGCCCTGGTGAGACCACCCATGGAGTATTGTGTGCAGTTCTGGTCTCCAAATTTGAGGAAAGGCATTCTGGTTATTTAGGGAATGCAGCGTAGGTTCACGAGGTCAATTCCTGGAATGGCGGGAATACCTTACGCTGAAAGACTGGAGCGACTGGGTTTGTATACCCTTGGGTTTAGAAGAATGAGAGGGGATCTGATTGAGACATATAAGATTATTAAAGGATTGGACACTCTGGAGGCAGGAAACATGTTTCCGCTGATAGGTGAGTGCCGAACCAGAGGACAAAGCTTAAAAATACGGGGTAGACAATTAGGACAGAGATGAGGAGAAACTTCTTCACCCAGAGAGTGGTGGCTGTGTGGAATGCTCTGCCCTAGAGGGCAGTGGAGGCCCAGTCTCTGGATTCATTTAAGAAAGAGTTGGATAGAGTTCTCAAGGATATTGGAATCAAGGGTTATGAAAATAAGTCAGGAACAGGATACTGATTAAGGATGATGAGCAATGATCATATTGAATGGTGATGCAGGCTTGAAGGGCAGAATGGCCTACTCCTACACCTATTGTCTAATGATATCTCCACTCATTTTCCTAATCCCCATGAAATACAGGCCCACTCACCCAAAATCTCTGGCCCCTCAACAAGCCTGTCATCCCAGAGATGAGTCTGGTCATCCTCCACTGCTCTCCCTCAATATCCTTTACGAGGCAAGGAGACCAAAACTGCAAATAATATTGGACAATATTTGATATGGTGCCCCACTAAGGCCCTGTACAGCTGCAGTAAATGACCCTTACTCCTGTATTCAAATCCCCCTGAAATGAAGGTGAATACACCATTGATCGGCCTACCTGCTTTCTGCTCCTGCAATATTACTTTGACTGATTGGTGTACAGGGAGATACAGATCATTTTCAATGTTACACCTCCCCAATTGCTGGGTCTATATACACTGGTCAGCGTGCCAATGCTATTCCCAGTATTGACTTCTGGCTTCAGAACTCATTGCCTTACATGGACACGGAGGGCAGCGCAGAAATAAAACAAAAATGCAGCTTAAGTTCATTTATAGATCGACATTTTTCAACCACTCCCTTTTCAAATGATAGGATGCCATTCTATTGTTCCCATCAAAGTGCACAAC
>NW_025148192.1:0-1333 GCF_004010195.1 Chiloscyllium plagiosum | reverse complement strand
TTGGATACAGACCTGATTTAAAGGTAAACGACAAAGGGTGGTGGTGTTTTTCAGACTGGAGGCCTATGATCAGTGGAATGCCAGAAGGAGTGGTGCTGGGTCCCCTACCTTTTTCTTTTATATAAATGATTTGGATGTGAGCATAGGAGTCATAGTTAGTAAGTTTGTAGGTTACACCAAAATTGGAGGTGTAGTGGACAGCGAAGAATGTTACCTCACATAACAACGGGATCTTGATCAGATGGGCCAATGGGCTGAGAAATGGCAGATGGAGTTTAATTCAGATAAATGCAAGATGCTGTATTTGGGAACGCAAATCTTAGCAGGATTTATACAATTAATCGTAAGGTCCTTGTTGTTGAACAAAGAGACCTTGGAGTGCAGGTTCATAGCTCCTTGAAAGTGGAGTTGCCGGTAGATAGGATAGTGAAGAAAGCATTTGGTATGCTTTCCTTTATTGGTCAGGGTATTGAATACAGGAGTTGGGAGGTCATGTTGCGGCTGTACAGGACATTGGTTAGGCCACTGTTGGAATATTGTGTGCAGTTCTGGTCTCCTTCCTATCGGAAAAACTTTGAGCAACTTGAAAGGGTTCAGAAAAGATTTACAAGAATGTTGCCAAGGTTGGAGGATCTGAGCTGTCGGGAGAGGCTGAATACGCTGGGGCTGTTTTCGCTGGAATGTCGGAGGCTGAAGGGTGACCTTATAGAGGTTTATGAAATCATGAGGGGCATCGATATGACAAATAGACAAGGTCTTTTCCTCAGAGTGGGTAAATCCAGAATTTGAGGGCATGGGTTCAGAGTGAGAGGGGAAAGATAGATAAGAGATCTAAGGGGGTGCAGAGGGTGGTACGTGTATGGAATGAGCTGCCAGAGGAAGTGATGGAGACAAGTACAATTGCAACATTTAAAAGGCATCTGGATGGGTATGTGAACAGGATGGGTTTGGAGGGATATGGACTGGGCGTTGGCAGGTGGGACTGGATTGGGTTGGGATATCTGGTCGGCACGGACGAGTTGGACCAAAGGGTCTGTTTCCATGCTGTACATCTCTATGACTTTATGGCTCTGAAGAATAAGAATACAGAAATCGAGACAGCAATAACCAAATCCCGACCCACCATCTTGTCCTGAATGTGGAAGAACTTTAACAGTCAAGATTGGACTGACAGTCCATAAATAGATCACTCGAATGAAGACCATCAAGGGATGGCCACATCGTTGTTTGTCAACTACATGAATGATTTGGATGAATTTTGATGGAGTGACCAGGAAATGTGACGACAGCAGGGCAGTAGACATACTCGATATGGATTTCAGTGAGGATTTGT
>NW_025148191.1:0-1333 GCF_004010195.1 Chiloscyllium plagiosum | reverse complement strand
CACAGACTCTGACCTCACACCTTTTGATGCATTGTCAGAGCTAAAATGTCACCCTTTTTTAAATGAAACCTTAAAGTTATCTCAGGAATGTGACTTGAAAGAAGTTCTGGGATTTACATATCAATGAATTGAAACCTGCAACCCATTCTAAAAGATGAAAGACTTAATAGCAATCAAGATTTGTTCAATATATTGTATCAGTTGCATGACACTATGATCTTTTGCTATAAATTGTTTTACGAACCAGCCCCACTAGTTACCTGATGAAGGAGCAGGGCTCCGGAAGCTAATACTTGTAAACCTGTTGGACTATAACCTGGTATTGTGATTTTAACAAACTGGTAAGTCATGGAAGTCTATGCTATTGCATCACACCCCCCTCTCCTCCCTCCATCTCTCTTTCACAGCACAAGAGAAGGCCATTCAGCCCATTGTATATGTGCCAGCTTTCCAAATGAACAGTGCATCTGGTGCCATTTCACTACGTTCTCGTAACCCTGCGATCCTTCCTTTTGAAAGGTCGTAATCTAGTTCCTCTATGAATACTGCAATTGAACCTGCCTCTATCATTCTCAGGCAGCACATTCCAGGTCTTGGAAAAGCACAGCAGGTCAGGCAGCATCCCAGGAACAGGAAAATCAATGTTTCGGGCAAAAGCCCTTCATAAAATTTTAATCTCTCTACCCTGGAGGCTCCCTGCTTCTATTCCTGAAGGGCTTTTGCCCGAAACATCGATTTTCCTGCTCCTCGGATGCTGCCTGACCTGCTGTGCTTTTTCCAGCACCACTCTGATCTAAACTCTGGTTTCCAGCATCTGCAGTCCTCACCTTTTTTTTGCCTACATTCCAGATCTTGACCACTCGCAGAATCCCTACAGTGTGGAAGCAGGTCATCTGGCCCATCGAGTCCACACTGACCCTCTGAAGAGCATCCCACCCAGATCCATCCCCCTACCCTATCCCATAACCTGCATTTCCTTTGGCTAGCCCATGTAGCCTGCACACTATGGGCAATTTAGTATGGTCAAGCCACCTAAAACTACATATCTTTGGACTGTGGGAGGAAGTTGGAGCATCCCGAGGAAACCCATGCAGACATGGGGAGAATGTACAAACTTCACACATGATTACCCGAGGCTGGGATCGAACCCAGATCCCTGGTTGCTGTGACATAGCAATGCTAACCACAGAGCCACCATGCTGCCTGGTTTGCAAAGCCTTTTTCCTGTGCCGAGATGGCTTCTTTTGCTAGTCACTTTGGATCTATACCCTCTCGCCATTGAGAGTCCTCGTGATTTTTGAATACCCAGATCTATTCACCTCTCAAATTTCTC
>NW_025148190.1:0-1333 GCF_004010195.1 Chiloscyllium plagiosum | reverse complement strand
GTCCCTGCCGCTTCCGGTTGTCAGTTTTCAGCGAAACGTTTGCAACAAAAACTTCCAGCTC
The DNA here is from genome assembly GCF_004010195.1 of Chiloscyllium plagiosum. Lineage (NCBI taxonomy): Eukaryota > Metazoa > Chordata > Chondrichthyes > Orectolobiformes > Hemiscylliidae > Chiloscyllium > Chiloscyllium plagiosum. The sequence goes on along the minus strand of NW_025148190.1, from coordinate 1,272 downwards.
GGCGAACAGAACCACAATAACCCCACTGGAATTCGATTCGATACCATTTGAAAATATGTGAGGCTTGCGGAGAAAGTGGGAGAGTGCATTCAGTCTCTGATGATCACTTGGATGGCGGGGACGAAACGTTTGCAACACAAACTTTCAGCTCGGCGAACAGAACCACAATAACCCCACTGGAATTCGATACCATTTGAAAATATGTGAGGCTTGCGGAGAAAGTGGAAGAGTGCATTCAGTATCTGATGATCACTTGGATGGCACGATGTCTGCTTGGTTTGCACTGCTGCCTCATAGTATCAAGGACCAGCGTTCGATTCCACCCTCCAGCGATTGTCTGTGTGGAGCTTGCATATTCTCGAACGTATCTGCGTGGTTTTCCTCTGGATGTTCTAATTAACTCTCACAGTCCAAAGATGTGGAGTTTAGGTGCATTGGCGTTGTTTAATTGCCTGCAGTATCCCGTGTTGAGCTGAGAGAAAGGCAGGGTTTCAGAAACAAGCTGTGGGTGTGTCAGGTCGGATGCTCTTTGGACAGTCAGTGTAAATCCAACTGGCAAAAGCGCATGGTTCAACTCTGCAGTGGTTCTATAACTTTGATGAAAGTTTCTGTCTTGGAAGTACTTCCCAGAACACTACCTCTAAATGTAGCCCCGATGTGCCATAGCAAAATGCAAAACTCACATTTATCTGAAATAAACTCAATCTGTCCATCTTCTGCCCATCTGATCAAGGTCCCTTTTTACTCTGCGCCAACCTTCATCGTTGTTGACTGCACCTCCATTTGTGATGTTGTCCGTAAACTTGGAAACCATAACACCTTCATTCAAATCCAAGCCATTTATGTAAATTTCGAAAAATAGTGGAGCCAGCACGAATCCTTGGGGCACACTGCTTGGAACAAGCCTCCAGTCTGTAAAATTACTCTTCACCAAAACGGCCTGTTCTCCTACCTTCGAGCCAGTTCAGTATCCAAATGGCTCGCCCACCCTGCATTCCGTGTGATATGACTGTGCTAAACAATCTAACATGAGCAGCCTTGTCGAACGGCTGATGAAGTCTGTGCAGATCATATTTAGCACTCTGCAATCATCAATTGTATTTGTCACTTCTTCAAACAAAACAACGAGGATGATAAGACATGATGTCCAACGTACAACGCCATGTTGGCTATTCCAAAACGGTCACTGCCTTTCCAAAAACATTTTAAAAAATCAAATTCTTTGGAATCCCCTCCAACAGATTGCCTGTCACTGACGACACGCTCACTGAT
>NW_025148189.1:0-1333 GCF_004010195.1 Chiloscyllium plagiosum | reverse complement strand
GTTATACAGTACCCCTGCTATCAGACTGTTATATGGTGCCCTTAGCTGTTAGACTGTTATACAGTACCCCTGTATTCAGACTGGTATACAGTGCCCCTGGCTGGTAGACTGTTATACAGTTCCTCCAGATATTAGATAGCTATACAGTATCTCAGCTATCAGACTGTTATACAGTGCCACCAGCTGTTAGACTGTTATGCAGTGTCCCAGCTGTTAGACAGTTATACACTGCCCTTGTAATCAGTTATACAGTGGCCCCGGCTGTTAGACTGTTATACAGTGTCCTAGCTATTAGACAATTATACAATGCCCCAGCTATTAGACTGTTATACAGTGTCCCAGCTGTTAGACTGTTATACTGTGCCCCTGTAATCAGACTGTTATACAGTGTCCCTGCTATTAGACAATTATACAATGCCCCAGCTATTAGACTGTTATACAGTGTCCCAGCTATTAGACTGTTATACAGTGTCCCAGCTGTTAGACTGTTATACTGTGCCCCTGCTATCAGGCTGTTATACAGCGCCCCTGCTATTAGACTTGTGCAGTGTCCCAGCTGTTAGACGGTTATACAATGCCCCAGCTGTTAGTCTGTTATACAGTGCCCCAGCTATTCAACTGTTATATAGTGCCCCAGCTGTTAGACTGTTATAAAGTGTCTCAGATATTACATTGTTGCACACTGCCCCCAGATATTAAATAGTTATACAGTGTCTCAGCTATTAGACTGCTTTGCATTGCCCCAGCTGTTAGACTGTTATGCAGTGTCCCAGCTGTTAGACTGTTATGCAGTGCTCCAGCTCTTAGATTGTGATACAGTTTCCCAGCTGTTAGACAGTTATACCGTGCATCAGCTGTTCCTTTGACTATTATACAGTGCCCCAGCTGTTAGACTGTTATACAGTGTCCTAGCTGTTAGACTGTTATACAGTGCCCCTGCTATCAGACTGTTATACAGTGCCCCTCGCTGTTAGACTATTATACAGTGCCCCTGCTATCAGACTGTTATACAGTGCCCCCAACTGTTAGACTGTTATACAGTGCCCCTGCTATCAGATTGTTATACAGTGTCCCTGCTATCAGACTGTTATACAGTGTCCCTGTTATTAGACTGTTCTAGAGTGACCCTGCTATCAGACTGTTATACAGTGTCCCTGCTATCAGACTGTTATACAGTGCCCCCGGCTGTTAGACTGTTATGCGTTTTCTCAGCTATTAGGTTGTTATACAGATTCCAAGCTGTTAGACTGTTACACCATGCATCAGCTGTTCGTTAGACTATTATACACTGTCCCAGCTGTTAGACTGTTATACAGTGCCCCAGCTGTTAGAC
>NW_025148188.1:0-1333 GCF_004010195.1 Chiloscyllium plagiosum | reverse complement strand
TTTTCTGACAATGAGACTCTTAAATACAGATTTGTATTGAAATAAAATTCCACCATCTGCCATGGCGAATGCCAACTCCAGCTTCCCAGAAAAAAATACCTAAATCTTTCAATTAACAGTGTAGTGAAAAAGCCATTAGGCCATTGTCTCACCTAATCTTTAACATTGGCCTCAATCATAGCGATTTAAGTGTGGCGCTGTGACACAGTGATTAGCATTCCTGCCTCACAGCACCAGAGACCCAGTTACATTTTAACTCTTAGGTGACTGCCCGTGCAGAGTTTTCACATTTTCCCTTACCTGCCATGCTGAAAAATAAACACATCCATGAGGTTAGGGAGGATCTTTGGGATGCACTTCGGACGATCGTTTCAGACTCAATAGTCCACGTGAACATTTTCTGCTCTGAACAATACTGGTGATCTCCGTAGTGATAGCTGGTTAAACCATGGGGTTTTCTAGTTCCAGTGTGTGCTCCAAATCTGGGAAGGGGATCTCTATTCACAAGGTGAAAGCTGAGGAGAGAAACTTAGTGTGTTAGCCTGGGCAGGAAATTTTGCTTAATCTCAGGTAAAATGTCTGATTCTTAAACGGAAACTTGCAATGCCGTATGGATACGGGGTTTATTTGTTTGGGAGCTGTTTCATACAATCTTGGACAGCTGCCAAATATTCGCATTCTTATGATTGTGATGGGCACCCACTCATTGTGCAGATTGCCAGGATGTTGAAACGTGTACACAGCGGAAGCACTCCATACCCGATCATTTGTTCATCCATACTGTGGAGGACATCCATTCTGAGACACTATGGACTGATTCAATGTCCTCTGCTAATGTTCATAAAGCATGATTATATAATTCTGGAAGCATTATTGAGACACCGAAACCGAATACACAATTTTGTAATCAATGTCTATGCTAGGTCTCTCCCATTGTTTTACTGAGATCAGTTATCACTGTGTGGATGTTATGGTCTTATGGGAAACTCCAGCCAGCCTGAGTCACTAATAAAGCAAGTGAATTTATCCAACGCTGAGCCTAAAACAATACTGAGTACATGACTGTGTATCTGTGAGAACTCATGTTCTTCCCATCATCTTTTTTTAAAAAAACTACAAGTGATTCATTTAGAGAGTATGGTTCAGATGCTTTCAACTTCATATGACATGAAGCAAAAGATATTTTGTGTCATTACTCACAATCTGGGCTAAGGCAGGGATAATGTTTGATCAGTAACTTCAAGTCTCTTTTTTTCCTTTCTCTTTCTTCCAGTTACTCTAATGCTAATTGTATTCCTGGCTCGGGGCAGGTGTGGCCTTTCGAAATGCAGCA
>NW_025148187.1:0-1333 GCF_004010195.1 Chiloscyllium plagiosum | reverse complement strand
AAAGTTAACGCTGGTGGGTGAAGGAAATCTGGATCACGAGAGAATTTGAGGTTTTGTTAAAGAAAAATAAGAAGGCATATGCCAGGTATAGTCAGCAGAGATCGAGTGAATCCTTAGAAGAATATAATGACAGTGAGAGTATATGCAACAGGGAAGTCAACAAGGGAAAAGAATGGAACTATGAAATAGATTTGACAAATGGGGTTGAGGAGAATCTTAAGGGATTGCAGGATTACGTGAATACAAAACATTAACTCGGCAGAGAATATGATCCGTCAAAGATCTGCAAGGCAGCGTCTGCTTTGAATCACAAGCGGTAGAGCGATACTAAATATGTATTTTGCGTCAGTGTTTACGGTGGAGAAGCACGTGGAAGATATAGAATGTGGGGAACTATTTGGTGACGAATTGAAAAATTCCCATCTTTCAGAGGAAGAGTGTCTTAAACCAACAAAAGGTGAAACCCCACACCTGATCAGGTGTAGTCTAGAACTCGGTAGGAAGTCAAGGAAAGATTGCTTAGCACTTTGCTCAGATATTTAGATCATCGATAGTCACAGTTGAGGTGCAGCAGTCTGGAGGCTGGATAGCATGCTACCAGTATTCAAGAAAGATCGTAAGGGAATGCCAGCGAAATATAGATGGGTGTGCCTGACGTTAGTGGTAGGCAGGATTTTGGAGGGAATCCTGAGGGAGTGGATTTGCATGTATTTGTCAAGGCAAGAACTGATCAGGAATAGTCAAAATAGGTTTATGCATGTGAAGGTGTTCTGTCGGAACACCACTGCCAGCCATGCAGTTTCCGATGAGCAGGAGAATCGACTGGCATACGTTATTCATCAGGAAAGAGGAGATTGCTCAATACACATACGTGTAAGTTTTGTGTGGTTTTCTGGCAATGGGAGCAAAACAGCAATAAAGTTTCAGCTTTGATCTCCAGCGTCTGCAGACCTCACTTTCTCCTGTCTTAAACCAACAAAAGGTTAAACCCCACACCTGATCAGGTGTAGTCTAGAACTCGGTAGGAAGTCAGGGAAAGATTGCTTAGCACTTTGCTCAGATATTTAGATCATCGATTGTCACAGTTGAGGTGCAGCAGTCTGGAGGTTGGATAGCATGCTACCAGTATTCAAGAAAGATAGTAAGGGAATGCCAGCGAAATATAGATGGGTGTGCCTGACGTTAGTGGTAGGCAGGATTTTGGAGGGAATCCTGAGGGAGTGGATTTGCATGTATTTGTCAAGGCAAGAACTGATCAGGAATAGTCAAAATAGGTTTATGCATGTGAAGGTGTTCTGTCGGAACACCACTGCCAGCCATGCAGTTTCCGATG
>NW_025148186.1:0-1333 GCF_004010195.1 Chiloscyllium plagiosum | reverse complement strand
AAATTCCTAGGAATGAAGTACCTTTGTTTAATGTATGTATGTTCAATTCATCATTCTTTTCTGTTAATTTATAAAAACATTTTGTCCATTTGTATAATTGCTTTATGTTAAATTGTAGAATGTATTTAGCATAATTTGTATAATCTCAAACTCATTAAACATGCTGATTAAAGTTACCTTTCCTCCTTTGGTTATTTCATGACAACGGCATAGCTTATACAAGTATAATTAGTCCATTCAGTCAATTTGTATTCTTAGTAAGTCAAGTGCTTCGTCTGGCGAGTCAACATCCAGAGGAGCAGCATCTGATAGATACTAGATTTCAGCATGGAAGTTTGGGCATGGAGGTACTGGGGTAGGCAAGGGTCGATTAACCAGATTCCTCTTTGGCTTAGGCAAAAAACAATATAAGGTCCGCTTCAGACAATGTACATTCCTAAGATGAGACAAAGGACTATCAATACGTCCCATATGATCCACCCATATAGCGACCATAGCCAGCAACTAACACTCCATCCACATGAATCGGATAATGGTGTGGCAGATACCTTCCCTGTGTCTTGACCCGATTTATTGATAATATCTGTGTTTCCCAAATGTTTTTCGAGAAATCATCGAAGTAGGTGCCACGTTGCGGGCCAATTACTGAATAAGCACCTCCTTTAGCAAGGAGGAAATCTAGCACGAGCTGATTCTGAAGCATCATCATCCGGATCTCCTGTAACTCTTTGTTCACCAGCTTCAGAGCATGGGCAGTCGAGTTGGCAAGTTTTTCTATGTCATATGCCAGGTCACTTACCTGATCTAGGGCCACCTCAACACACCAGCCAGGAATAAGACCTCCCAGCAGCCTGGACCACCAGGCTTGTTGATGGAAGAATTTGTGTAAGTTTTGTTTGTCCTTTACTTTTTATTCCGTACTGATTCACATGTTGGTGGGTGTTCCATTCATCATGTATTTCAGACATTTCATGGTGGAGGGTAAAATGTGGTAACGTGTGTACTACGGCACAACTTCCGTACCAGTCATTGGGTAAATATGAGTAGGCTTTGTTTTCACATAGTCAATGAAGGCTAAAAGGAGTTCCAAGGGTGCGCTTCTGTGAGTGAATGAGGAGTCCACTCAGAGCGAGAGCTGAATCTTATAAACAGTGAGTGCTACCAAATGTTATGTTCAGTTGTCCAAGGGTATTAACGGATGGAGAACAGGGGTATGATCAGTGTCTTTGAGAATATTTTTACATAGTTTTTGTTTCACTTACCCCATATTGAGGGTATCAGAAGGTCTTTCAGTGCACCCTTTTAACAGCAGACCAACGTTAATATTGAATCC
>NW_025148185.1:0-1333 GCF_004010195.1 Chiloscyllium plagiosum | reverse complement strand
TTGATTAAATGCAGTCAGCACAGCTTTGTGAGTAGCAGGTCATGCCTCACAAATCTTATTGAGTTCTTTGAGGATGTTACGAGAAAAGTTGATGAGGGTCGAGCGGTGGATATTGTGTATCTGGACATCAGCAAGGCATTTGATAAAATTCCCCATGGTAGGCTCGTTCAGAAGGTCAGGAGGAATGGGATGCAGGGAAATTTAGCTGTCCTGATATAGAGTTGGCTGGTCGACAGAAGACAGCGAGTGGTAGTGGAAGGAAAGTATTCTGTCTGGAAGTCAGTGATGAATGGTGTTCCACGGGCTCTGTTCTTGGGCCTCTACTCTTTGTAATTTTTATTAATGACTTGGAGGAAGTTTGTAGAGGACACAAAGGTTGGAGGTATCATTGACAGTATACAGGACTGTTGCAGGCTGCAGTATGACATTGCCAGGATGCAGAGATGGGCTGAGAGGTAGTAGATAGAATTCAAACTGGATAAATGCGAGGTGATGCATTTTGGAAGATCGAACTTGAAAGTTGAGTACAGGACGAAAGGCAGCATTCTTGGCAGTGTGGATGAACAGTGGGATTTTGGTGTGCAGGTACATAGATCCCTTAAAATTTCCACCCAGGTGGACAGGGTTGTTAAAAAAGCATATGTTGTTTTGGCTTTCATTAACAGGGGGATTGAGTTTAAGAGCCGTGAGATCTTGTTGCAGCCCCATTTACTCATACCCCTATACTTATTCTCCCATTTCCTCATATTCCGATACTAAATTCTCCTGCTTTTTCACATAACGATACTAATTCTGCCATTTCCTCATATCCCAGTATGATTCTCTCATTTTCTGATGCCCGATTTCAAATCTCGCATTTAGGAGTTCCCTACTCTAATTCTACATTTTAATGGTGACTTGCACCAAATATCTAATTTAGGTCCACTCCGCACCACTTCTGCCATTAACTATGTAGCTGCAATGATTCTCCCATGTCGTGGTCCACTGCTGTATTTCTCCAATTTTGAGGTTTATTGCATCAAATTCTCAAATTACCAATTCTGCACGAATCCACCCTTTCATCATGAACTGAAGAAACTCTCCCACTAAGTATTGCCTTGCCCCAACTCTCCTGTTTTGCTGTTTCCTGACATACATCTTCCACATAATGGTTTACTGCTCAAAGTGTTTTTCATTATTGTCGCCCTGCATCGAATGGCCACTTTCCTGCACTTTACAACATTTCTCTGAGTTACTGATTCCTGCCCGTGTTCTCCCATTTAAATATACTCTGTTCCAATCTGCATGCTTTAAGCACCCGACACCAATTCTCGAATTCAATATTGCCGTGAAA
>NW_025148184.1:0-1333 GCF_004010195.1 Chiloscyllium plagiosum | reverse complement strand
AGTGAGAGTTTCGCTGAAGTGCTGGTGGTATGTACCGCCTCTCTATTTATAGGCCTTGGTTTCTTAAGGTGGGTGATGTCATTTACTTTTTTTTAATTACAAGAGAAGATAGATAGGATTTAAATTGATGTGTTTATTGATGGACGTCTTGTTAGAATACCATTCCTCGAAGAACGTCCTTGCGTGTCTTAGCATGTGCGTGTGTTGTTCCAGTCAAAGTGGTGCCCTTCTTTGTCTGTATTATGGAACATAGTGATAGTGGGTCATGTCTTTTGGTGGCCAGTTGGTGTTCATGTATCCTGGTAACACGACAACGGTACCATTTCTAACACGGAAAAAATGATTTTATATACACTGTTTAATAAATGTGTGTGTGCAGATAATTAACATTTTTCACGTGTGCACAACACATTCTAAATAAACAACGGAGACACAGTTAACGAAAAGTGATGCATATGATGTATATAATTTATAAAACATTAAAACATTATTTGATCCTCATTTAAAGTGATATATTCCCTTCTCTCAATGTTCTTTCCCTTTCTGGATTTCCCTACTCTTGTCTCTAATTCTTATCAGGATGTGTGTTATAAATTATTGCTTCTGGTATCCAACTTATTTCAGTTAATCCCCTTTCTACCAAGAATGAAATATTTTGGCCTGTTGGGTTCTTTCCAAAGCTGGTGTCTGTCATATTATTGGAGATAAAATTTCTGGCATCAGACCCAGCATTTGAACATATTACTCTGTTGTACATGCACTGTACAAAGGACCACAGCACACACGAATTGCCAAAACATTGAGGGATGTACATCTACTTCTTTCAATAATCTAGTTTTCTCATTTTCACATTTCCTCATCTATATCTTCTCTCTCTCTTTCTCTCCTTGCAGCGAGTTAAGAAATTTACCAATTATTCTTCACGTGCCTTCTCTTAAAACATCTTCTTTCAGTTTATATCAATTGCTCTCTTTTCGATGTAATGCGATTATAATTGGGCAAAGTAACTCCAAGACATTCGGGAGGAGCTGGCCAGAGTTAATTGGAAGGGGAGCCGAGCAGAGAAGACCTTGGAGCAGCAAAAGCAGGAATTTCTGTGGAAAATTCGGAGGATATCAGAAATTTATCCCAAAGGAGATGAAACATATTCATTGGAGGACAACGCAGCCATGAGTGGTAAGGCAAGTCAGGGACATCATCAAACCAAAAGAGGAAACATACAATGTGGTGAAGATGATTGGGAATCCAGAGAATTCATTGACTCTGGAACTACATAAGGCTGGCACCACTGACACTACAGAACATTTTGCCCGGGATAAGCTCCTCAGTCTGC
>NW_025148183.1:0-1333 GCF_004010195.1 Chiloscyllium plagiosum | reverse complement strand
CTCTATGCTACTTTCTCCACACCCCACCCTCCTCTCATTTATCTATCCAACCTTCAGGCACTGTGCCTGTATTCCTGATGAAAGGCTTTTGCCCGTAACGTCGATTTTACTGCTCCTCGGATGCTGCCTGAACTGCTGTGCTTTTCCAGCACCACTAATCTAGAATCCGTTCCAAGTTTGTTGCTCCCAATATTTCACACATCATCCCTATTTTGATTCAGACAGAGGCCGAAACCAACTTACGATGTGGTCAAGTCTCATTTTAGTCAGGTTTTATGGAGGGGGTTTCTCTCCACAAAGTGAAGTGCATTTTCTCATGATACCATCCCCAATCTGCCTCATTAACTACCCTCCCTGACCACGTGGTTGTCTTCTCATCTGATTCTAACGCAATGATTTTTCCCATTCATCATAACAGCTGACCACTGCCTGGATATCCCAGAATGCAGTGGCCTCCCTGTTCCAGGTGCCATTTGTTCCCCAATCTGCCTCATTAACTACCCTCCCTGACCACGTGGTTGTCTTCTCATCTGATTCTAACGCAATGATTTTCCCATTCATCATAACAGCTGACCACTGCTGGATATCCCAGAATGCAGTGGCCTCCCTGTTCCAGGTGCCATTTGTAAAAAGACATTACACTCTTAGATTGTTAATCTGAAACTGCCCTGGACATGGCAGAGGGGTAGAACTGGGGCTTCACTTTGTGGACAAGCCCCTGAGGTTCTGGTGAATGACATGGTGTAGGAGAGGGACATTACCTTCCTCAAGGACTGGCAGGGAAGGCTATGACACCAGACTATGCCAGCTTGGTATGAGGCTGACCCCGGGTCAGTGAGGTGCCAGCCTTCTGGGTGAATGCCCAGCAGAGTAGGAAGAAGGTCAGTGACCTTCCCCACTCCACCAGGGGAAGTGCCACCATCTGCACTTTGTGACCATGCCCTCACTCTATCTCTGTTACTGCACCCACCTCCCACCAAGGCTCATGTTCTCCCACTGTCACTGACTGCAGCACCTTCTGTCAGTCTCTCCAATCTCATCAGTGCCCCTCTACACAACTCTGCCTGGTGTCTGTGCTGCTTAATCACTCACTCAGGACACCTCATCAGCTTACCCCCAGCTGTACCAGCACGAACAGCTGCACCAACCTTTTCCATCTCCCTTAGTACCCCTTGCTAATTTTTACATTCCAGAAGGAACCATCCCACAATAGGAGAGAAAGAGCCAAGAGAGATAGGCGTTTCCCAACATTCAGCTCCTCACCCCCTCACAGGGGAGGGATCCTGACCCTAACAACCAGGATAAGCTGACTGACCATGTCCAAGCTCCCGGA
>NW_025148182.1:0-1333 GCF_004010195.1 Chiloscyllium plagiosum | reverse complement strand
GTACGTGTATTGAATGAGCTGCCAGAGGATGTGATGGAGGCTGGTACAATTGCAACATTTAAAAGGCATCTGGACGGGTACGTGAATAGGAAGAGTTTAGAGGGATATGGGCCAAGTGCTGGCAAATATCACGAGATTAGGTTGGGATATCTGGTCAGCATGGACGAGTTGGACCGAAGGGTGTGTTTCCGTGCTGTACATCTCTATGACTCTGTGACATTTGGATAAGTGCATGAACAGGAAGGGTTTGGAGTGATATGGGCCAGGAGCAGGCAGGTGGAACTAGGTTAGTTTGGGATAACGTTGGGCATGGACTGGTTGACCGAAGGGTCTGCTTCCTTGCCCATGGTTACCAACGCTGACTTACATGTGACACCAGAGCCACAGAAATCTTGACTCTTAACATGCCCTCTGGACAACCAGGGCTGGGCGGTAAATTCTGGTCCAATCTAGTGATGCCCAGTGAATGACATTCAAGGAACAGCATTCCCCATTCTCACTGTAACAGATCCACTTAAAATATTGATCGTCTCTACCCACACACCCTCAACTGCTGCTTTTCCCCTCCCCTCCCATCACTGAAGTCCCCCACCTTGGCTTTCTTTCAGACATAACCGATTCTGTAGTGGCTGGGAGAAAAATGACAAATAAAACCGATTTGAGTTTTTCTTCGGTGTGAGTTATTATGGTCACACGTACCTCAGTACAGTGACAAGCCTTGTTTTGCGAGCCGACCTTTCATCCAGTAGCTCCACCTACACTTCTCACTGTCACGGGAAGGCAGCCAGCATCATCGAAGACCCTTCCCACCCCTCGATTAGAATCTCTCCCAACCTCTTCCGTCAGGCGGAAGATACAGAAGATTAAACGCATGTACCAACAGTTCCGAGAACAGCTTCTCCCCTGCTGTTACCAGATTTCTAAACGGACCTGTCAAATTTTAAATTTAATGTTGATCTTGCTCCCTATGTACCTTCTCTGCAGCTCTGACATTGCATTCCCCGCTCTGTTCTATTACCCTGATGGAGTTTGCACATCCTCCCCGTGTCTGCGTGGGTTTCCTCCGGGTGCTCCGGTTTCCTCCCACAGTCCAAAGATGTGCAGGTTAGGGTGGGTTGGCCGTGCTAAATTGCCCGTAGTGTTCAGCGATGTATAGGTGAGGTAGATTAGTCAGGGGTAAATGTAGAGTATTAGGGGAGGGGAATGGGTCTGGGTGGGATACTCTTCAGAGGGTAAGTGTGGCCCTGTTGGGCCGAAGGGCCTGTTTCCACACTGTAGGAATGTACTTTTTGTGGTATGGTCTGCCTGTACTGCACTCAAGACAAAACTTTCC
>NW_025148181.1:0-1333 GCF_004010195.1 Chiloscyllium plagiosum | reverse complement strand
CATGCAGAGGGACAGTCACACACACACGCAGACACAGGCGTGCACAGGGACAGTCACACACAGGCGTGCACAGGGACAGTCACACACACGCAGACACAGGCATGCACAGAGACAGTCACACACACACGCAGACACAGGCGTGCAGAGGGACAGTCACACACACGCAGACACAGGCATGTACAGGGACAGTCGCATGCAGATAGGCGTGCAGAGGGACAGTCACACACACGCAGACACAGGCGTGCAGAGGGACAGTCACACACACGCAGACACAGACGTGCAGAGGGACAGTCACGCAGACACAGGCGTGCAGAGGGACAGTCACACACACGCAGACACAGGCGTGCAGAGGGACAGTCACACACACACGCAGACACAGGCGTGCAGAGGGACAGTCACACACACGCAGACACAGGCGTGCACAGGGACAGACACACGCAGATACAGGTGTGCAGAGGGACAGTCACACACACGCAGACACAGGCGTGCACAGGGACAGTCACACACACGCAGACACAGGCGTGCACAGGGACAGTCGCACGCACAGTCGTGCAGAGGGACAGTCATACACACATGCAGACACAGGCGTGCAGAGGGACAGTCACACACACACGCAGACACAGGTGTGCAGAGGGACAGTCACACACAGGCGTGCACAGGGACAGTCACACACACGCAGACACAGGCGTGCACAGAGACAGTCACACACACGCAGACACAGGCGTGCAGAGGGACAGTCACACACACGCAGGCACAGGCATGTACAGGGACAGTCGCATGCAGATAGGCGTGCAGAGGGACAGTCATACACACGCAGACACAGGCGTGCAGAGGGACAGTCACACACACGCAGACACAGGTGTGCAGAGGGACAGTCACACACACGCAGACACAGGCGTGCAGAGGGACAGTCACACACGCGGACACAGGCGTGCAGAGGGACAGTCACACACACGCAGACAAGGCGTGCAGAGGGACAGTCACACACACACGCAGACACAGGTGTGCAGAGGGACAGTCACACACACACGCAGACACAGGCGTGCACAGGGACAGTCGCACGCACACAGGCGTGCAGAGGGACAGTCACACACACACGCAGACACAGGCGTGCACAGGGACAGTCATACACACGCAGACACAGGCGTGCACAGTGACAGTCGCACGCACAGGCGTGCAGAGGGACAGTCATACACGCAGACACAGGCGTGCAGAGGGACAGTCACACACACGCAGACACAGGCGTGCAAACGCACACGTGCTCACGTAGACGCGCACAGGCATTAACACGCACAGGCGCATGTCTGTGTCCGCGTCTCCGCGCGCTTGACTG
>NW_025148180.1:0-1333 GCF_004010195.1 Chiloscyllium plagiosum | reverse complement strand
AGAGATCGAGAGGAGTGTCGGGGCTTGTGGAGGTTACAGAGATAGGGAAGGTTGTAGGATTGGAGGTGGAGGTTACAGAGATAGGGAAGGTTGTAGGATTGGAGGGGTTTACAGATTTAGGGCGGAGTGAAGGGACTGGTAGAGATGACAGAGATTGGGAGTGGTGGACGGACTGGAGGACGTTTCAGATATAGGGAGCGTTTTATCGTCTGGAGAGGTTTCCAGAGATAGGGAGGGGTGTCAGAGCTGCAGGAGATTGCATCATAGGAAGGGGTGTGGTGCTGGGGGAAGGTTTTAGAGAAGGTGAAATTTGGTAACCTCCAGCAGAAGTGTTCACTGTTAATCTGGAATGCTATTTTTGAATTCTCTCTATAGATGCTGCCAGACCTGCTGAGCTTTTCCAGCAATTTCTGTTTTGTTATTCCAGCCTGTGTCTATTCCCACTGGGATACTATGCAGAAGCAACAATACATTGGACTGGGATCTCTTCGCCACTGGAACCTATGGCTGAACCTCTGACCTCTCAAACAAATACTCAAAACAATTATTTAGATTTGCTGCTTGGCATATTCTAATGGACATTTTATTTTTAATTATTTACAATATATTTTTACGAAAAAGTAATTAGGAAGCTGTCTTCTAAAAGATGCATGTTCTTATTGCCCCTCGTCCATGTTTCTCTGAACGTTGCTCTGTATCCGTTGCATGAAGAGAAACATTGAAATGTACAATGTGCGTTTTGGCTGGAGGTGCCAGCCCTACCCTCGGACTGTTACCACAGCAACAAGCTGCTTCTTGGATTCAAATCTGAATGAGAACATTCTGGATTGATTGATTGATTTTAATACTTGATTGATTGATTAATTTGGGTAAAGGACTATTTGAGCACGTTCTTCGGCTGCGGTATGAATTTAGTCTGGGTCACAACATAAATTGTGGTGTTTGTACAGCAACTGAGAAGCTTCAGCATGAAACCCAATTCCTGCAAAACATCAGGCAGATAAATAGGCCGAACCCAGAAATGTAACATTCGGTTCCACACACAACATCACCATCGACATTGTTCCAAACAAGATGAAATTAGTTTAGACCCATCCGCTGGATGATTGGCTGATCGATGAGATGGAGGATTGATCCATTAAATTGCATGATGTAATGGTATGGTCCTGGGGAGTGTTGCTGAACGAAGAGACCTTGGAGTTCAGGTTCATAGCTCCTTGAAAGTGGAGTCGGAGATAGATAGGATAGTGAAGATGTCATTTGATATGTTTCCCTTTATTGGTGAGAGCATTGAGTACAGGAGTTGCAAGGTCATGTTGCGGCGGGACCGCAC
>NW_025148179.1:0-1333 GCF_004010195.1 Chiloscyllium plagiosum | reverse complement strand
GTGTGTGTGTGTCAGTTTGTATATATGTCAGTATTTGTGTGTTTGTGTGTGTGTCAGGATGGGAACCTGGTGTGCAGGCAGAGCCTGGTTCACCATGAGCTGTGTTCACTGCCATCTCTGGCATTTATTGGACAGCAGTACAACTGTACAACAGCAGAGTGAACCCCCAGGATGGACAGGGTGGGGGGGCAGTGTTGGTTTGATTGTGAAAACGGAAGATCCGCATCTCCTGGATACTCTGACGTTGAAGTGTCAAATACATGAAGCACATGCTGACAAACTGCAGCTCCATTTAAACTGCAATCATTCCATCATCGCACACACAGCCAATGTGCTTGAAAAGCTGATCAAAGGTGATTTATTCCATGCTATTGGAAATTGAACACAGGCGACTCCCTGCGGCTATGAGGATGATGTGAAACATCACACAGCACCAGGATATAGTCCAACAGGTTTATTTGGATGCATTAGCTTTCGGAACGCCGCTCCTTCATCAGGGAGCTGTGGAACAGGATCATCTGTGTCTAATGATTCTGCTCCACAATCACCTGATGAAGGAGCAGCGCTCCCAAAGCTGGTGCTTCCAAATAAACCTGTTGGACTATAACCTGGTGCTGTGTGATTTTTAACTTTGTCCACCCCGGTCCAACACTGGCTCCTCCACATGATGGGGATGGCAACAGCTGTGAAGCTCTCAGTGAGAGGTTTCTTCCAGGACGTGAAGGGTGACCCGTGTGGGATCTCTCAGTCGCCTACTCACACATACACCATGAGGAAATACGGTGTGACCTTGAACACTTGGCAAGTGTTCAAGGTCACACCGTATTTCCTCATGGTGAGATGGGTGCTGCAGGCCGGGCAGCAGAATTCAGGGACATAGTTGGCATCGCCTAGGTACAGGGAGTCAGATGGGGCACAGAGAGGGCTTGGTCACAACACTGTGGGTGAAACTCATCAACGGGAAGGGGTTGCCTCCCGGTAATGTGCAGGCAATCTGGGATCACCGTTACCATCTTCCCAATGGGTGTGCCCACCACCCTGGCAATTGCCAGGTCTCCCACATCCTGGAGTGCTCTCAGGTACCTGGACTGTGTGAGGGTCCAACGTTGTTTCCAGGTTCCTGACACCATTGTACCACCCCCTGACCCATGTGGAGCTGATTCACTCAGGGCCAGATAGGGCAGACGATGGAGCGTGGTTCCGCTGCTCAGACCGGTCTGTGGGCCGGAGGCAGGGGGTGCGTGAGGTGTCCTCCAGTTAAACCATGTTGGAGTGCGCCTCATCATCCTGATGTGCTGAGCTTTAAACAAGTGACTGACCTGGATGCTGAGGC
>NW_025148178.1:0-1333 GCF_004010195.1 Chiloscyllium plagiosum | reverse complement strand
CATCGCGGCACTCCCTCAGTACTGACCCTCCCGACAGTGCGGCACTC
The DNA here is from genome assembly GCF_004010195.1 of Chiloscyllium plagiosum. Classification (NCBI taxonomy): domain Eukaryota; kingdom Metazoa; phylum Chordata; class Chondrichthyes; order Orectolobiformes; family Hemiscylliidae; genus Chiloscyllium; species Chiloscyllium plagiosum. The sequence goes on along the minus strand of NW_025148178.1, from coordinate 1,286 downwards.
CCTCAGCACTTACCCTCCGACAGCGCGGCACTCCCTCAGCACTGACCCTCCGACAGCGCAGCACTCCCGTAGCACTGACCCTCTGACAGCGCGGCACTCCCTCAGCACTGACCCTCCGACAGCGCGGCCCTCCATCAGCACTGACCCTCCGACAGCGCGGCACTCCCTCAGCACTGACCTTCGGACAGTGCGGCACTCCCTCAGCACTGACCCTTGACAGCGCGGCACTCCCTCAGCAGTGACCCTCCGAGATCGCGGCCCTCCCTCAGCACTGACCCTCCGAAGGCGGCCCTCCCTCAGCACTGACCCTCCGACAGCGCGGCACTCCCTCAGCACTGACCCTTGACAGCGCGGCACTCCCTCAGCACTGACCCTCCGACAGCGCGGCGCTCCCTCAGTACTGAACCTCCCGACAGTGCGGCACTCCCTCAGTACTGACCCTCCGACAGTGTGGCGCTCCCTCAGTACTGACCCTCCGACAGTGCGGCACTCCCTCAGTATTGACTCTCCAGACAGTGCGGCGCTCCCTCAGTACTGACCCTCCGACAGTGCGGCGCTCCCTCAGTACTGACCCTCCGACAGTGCGGCGCTCCCTCAGTACTGACCCTCTGACAGTTCCCACTCCCTCAGCACTGACCCTCTGACAGTGCCCACTCCCTCAGCACTGACCCTCCCGACAGTGCGCGCTCCCTCAGCACTGACCCTCCGACAGCGCGGCCCTCCCTCAGCACTGACCCTCCGAAAGAGAGTCACTCCCTCAGCACTGACCCTCCGACAGTGCGGCACTCTCTCAGTATTGACCCTCCCGACAGTGCGGCACTCCCTCAGTACTGACCCTCCCGACAGTGCGGCACTCTCTCAGTATTGACCCTCCCGACAGTGCGGCACTCCCTCAGTACTGACCCTCCCGACAGTGCGGCACTCCCTCAGTATTGACCCACCCGACAGTGCGGCACTCCCTCAGTATTGACCCACCCGACAGTGCGGCACTCCCTCAGTACTGACCCTCCGACAGAGCGGCGCACCCTCAGTACTGACCCTCCCGACAGTGCGGCACTCCCTCAGTACTGACCCTCCCGACAGTGCGGCGCTCCCTCAGTACTGACCCGCCGACAGCGCGGCCCCCCCTCAGCACTGACCCTCCGACAGCGCGGCACTCCCTCAGCACTGACCATCTGACAGCGCGGCACTCCCTCAGCACTGACCGTCCGACAGGGTGGCACATCCTCAGCACTGACCCTCTGACAGCGCGACACTCCCTCAGCACTGACCTTCTGACAGCGCGG
>NW_025148177.1:0-1333 GCF_004010195.1 Chiloscyllium plagiosum | reverse complement strand
GTCGCCCGAGATTGGAAGTGAACCCAGGTCCTTGGTGATGGGAGGTAGCATTGCAAACCACAGATCCATCATGCGCATCCGTTAGTTCTATTAGTTACTTGTGGCTGACTAAAGAAATCTGCCTGACTACTGTCACTGAACCTGATCCAGTCTGAGACCTTTATCATTGGCCATATCACCAACCTGGTTACTTTTAAAATTTGTTGCAAGCAGTGGAGGAGTGGGACTAGAAAAGGAAACAGTGACACACTCCAACCTCAGTCAGAATAGGAATTAGTAAAATACACCAAGTGGGAATTCATTCAACTGGGAATTCTCTTTCCCAGAAGTTTGTGATGGCTGAATCTTTATATTATATTGACGCTGGCTTCGTCTGGTTGTCCATAGATGGTGAATCAGGGGTAATAGTACATGGAGATAAAAGTGCAGCTGGGACTACAATGAGATGAGCCACGAACTTATTTACAGGTGGGAAAAAAAAGCAAATTACTGTGGATGCTGGAATCTGAAACCAAAAGAGAAAATGCTGGAAAATCTGAGCAGATCTGGAAACATCTGTAAGGACTGAAAAGAGCTGAAGTTTCGAGTCTAACTGACCTTTTGTCAAAACTAAAAAAAAAGGAGAAAAATAGGGAGGTATTTATATGAGGAAAATACCTCCCTAGTTCTCCCCTTTATTTTTAGCTTTGACGTGGCCTGCTGAGTTTCTCCAGAAATGAATCGGCACAGAACAAATTTTCAATTAAACAAATAACTATGGTTACTGCAAATAAATGTATAAGAATTGCTGAAGAACCTGGGATCTTTGTAAAGGGTCACTGGACCTGAAAATTTCACTCTGCATTCACTCCAGAAGATGCTGCAACATCATCTGCAGTTTCTTCAGCAAATTCTGTTTTTGAACAATTTCCAAAGAAGTATGTCAACTATGCTCAAACATTCCATCCAACCTGGAACACCGTACACTGGGGACTGAACGATAATGCATGGTGACAAGTTCCTTGATTCTGAAACTGCATAAGACTGGTATCACTGACACTACCGACCTCTTAATCATGGTCAGGGAGAAAAACAGAGCGAAACATATTCACTTCGAACACAGAAGATGGCATTTCGGATTAAATATTGTTGAATGAATGAAACACCTCACCCTCATCACGATACTACTGACTCACAGATGCCAGTTTTCAACCAATTCGATTCGCTGCACGTGACATGAAGAAACAGCCGAACACAGTAGATACGACAAAGGCAATGGGCCCTGACCCCATTCCTGCAATAGGACTGAAGACTTGTGCTGCACTACAAGCCGTGTCCCTGGGGAAGCTGTTTC
>NW_025148176.1:0-1333 GCF_004010195.1 Chiloscyllium plagiosum | reverse complement strand
GTTTTCGAATGTTAGAAGAAACCATTATTGGAGATTGCAACTCTTCCGCACTCCAGTAGGACAGCGAAAACAAAGTAAAATGAAAAACTTGACCTGGGAGAACTGGCCACTGCCATTATTGAATTCGACGCTCAGGCACCTCTGCCTTTAAGACGTCTCCCTTATCCATTATTCGCAACTGAGTACGCAATTTCAGAAACTGGACAATTTTTCGAATGTGATGATATCCAATATACGTGTGCATTCGACAGTTGCCAATTGGGAAGATCAGATTACAGACAGTAAAGGGATTAATGACGAAAAAAGAAACCAATTTACAGGGTACGATTATTTTCCAAAAAGCACAATTGTTTAAATTTAAATATAAGTTAAAATGTATGATATTTGGAGCCCAATGCATAGAGAAGACAATGAGAGTGAATTCAGAATGCCTGGATCAGATCTTACCTGATTTCGTGCATTATGCAAAATAAACCATTCTACATGTTTGTAACTAATGTAAGAGATGAGTTGATACATTTGACTCTCTGGAGAACCGCTGTGTATATAAATAGAGGTGATATCTTCCTTATGTTGGTCATTTTGCAGCCATAGACCTTCAATGCCTGCAGAGTAATTCATTTCCAGAAATTGCTATTGAAGGAGATTTACTATCCACTTCTTGCTGCTGTTTGTGTTCCAATTAGCCATTCAAATTGTTTCTTTCTAGTTAATTTTAATTCATCCGTGTTAATGTTACATACGATATATTTCCCATTGTCAGTGTTCACAGAACAATGTCAAAAACAGTGTTTGAACACTTCTGCTTTTCTCTTTACCTAGAACCATAGCTGATGTATTAAGACCCTCCTAAAGGTGTCGCCTGTAAGGGCTTTTGTTGATCTTTCGACAGTCTGACAATACTACACAGAAAGATGACTACAGCATTGAATGATTGGGTAAATTTTATATTATGTAAATCACTCGGAATGTATTTACATCCTCTAAATAAGTATCTTCACTTCAATTTCAACATGAATTTCAATATTACCGACCTTCTCTGTCTCTCTTACAGCGAACACTGTAACTGTTATAATATCTTACGAGGAAACTGTGGTCTTTCTAAATGCATCTCTGCTTATTTGAGAGCCATGGCAAGATCGGATCTGTGGGTCATTAACCATGACGTTATCGCATATCCTATTTTGCATTATCATGTCTTTTTAAAATCTTTCTCCTCTCACCTTACAAATATACACCCTTGCCTGGAACTCCTCCACGCTAGGGAAAATGAATTTGTAATTCACCTCATCCATACACGTCATGATTTTATAAACCTCTATAATGTCATCTC
>NW_025148175.1:0-1333 GCF_004010195.1 Chiloscyllium plagiosum | reverse complement strand
CACTCTCTGAATCATCTCCAGACTTGCTTTCCTATCTCTGTAACATCTCTCGCTTTCCTTTCCTCTCTCTGTAATATGTGGAAACTTGATTTCCACTTTCTGAACCTTGCTTCCCTCTCTCTGTAACATCTCCAGATTTGCTTTCCAGTCTCTGTAACGTCTCCAGCCTTGCATTCCTCTCTCTGTAACATCTCCAGCTTTGCGTTCCTCTCTCTGTAACATTTCCAACCTTGCTTTCCTCACTCTGTAACATCTGCAAACTTGCTTTCCTATCTCTGTACCATCTCCGGCCTTGCTTTCCACTATCTGTACCATCTCCGGCCTTGCTTTCCACTATCTGAACCATGTCTAGCCTTGCTTTCCCATCTCTGAAACATCTCCAGCCTTGCTTTCCTATCTCTGTAACATCTCCGGCCTTGCTTTCCTCTCTCTGTACCATCTCCAGCTTTGCGTTGCTCTCTCCTCAATACCTCCAGCATTGCATTGCACTCTTTGAAACATCTCCAGACTTGCTTTCGTCTCTCTGTAACATCTCTCGCCTTGCTTTCCTCTCTCTGTGACATTTCCAACCTTGCTTTCCTCTCTCTATAACATCTACAAAATTGCTTTCCTGTCTCTGTAACATCTCTCGCCTTGCTTTCCTATCTCTGTAACATCTCCAACCTTGCTTTCCTCTCTCTGTAACATCTGCAAACTTGCTTTCCTATCACTGTAACATCTCCAGCCTTGCTTTCCTATCTCTGTAACATCTCCAGACTTGCTTTCCACACTCGGTAACATCTGTAAACTTGCTTTCCCATCTCTGTAACATCTCCGGCCTTGCTTTCGTCTCTCTGTACCATCTCCAGCTTTGCGTTGCTCTCTCCGCAATACCTCCAGCATTGCATTGCACTCTTTGAAACATCTCCAGACTTGCTTTCGTCTCTCTGTAACATCTCTCGCCTTGCTTTCCTCTCTCTGTGACATTTCCAACCTTGCTTTCCTCTCTCTATAACATCTACAAAATTGCTTTCCTGTCTCTGTAACATCTCTCGCCTTGCTTTCCTCTCTCTATAACATCTCCAACCTTGCTTTCCTATCTCTGTCTCCAGCCTTGCCTTCCTCTCTCTGTAACATCTGCAACCTTGCTTTCCTATCTCTGTAACATCTCCAGACTTGCTTTCCACTCTCTGAACCATCTCCAACCTTGCTTTCCTATCTCTGTAGCATCTTCGGCCTTGCTTTCCTCTCTCCGTAACATCTCAAGCCTTGCAATCCAATCTCTTTCGCATCTCCAGCCTTGCATTCCTATCTCTGTAAGCTCTCCTGACTTGCTTTTCTCTCTCAGAATTAT
>NW_025148174.1:0-1333 GCF_004010195.1 Chiloscyllium plagiosum | reverse complement strand
CTGATTCCCCAATATCTGTTTGCTCTCTATAAGACACACATCAGGGTTTTGTTGGAACATTCTCCACTTGCCTGCATCAGTGCAGCCCCCAACACTATTAAAGAAAGTGAACATCCTCCAGGACAAAGCACTGTGCCTGAGTGGCGTTCCATCCACCATCTTCAGCATTCCCTCTCACTACCCCAGAGACACAGTGGCATCACTGTGTAAAAGGTAAAGGCAGCATTGCCCTACCAGACCATAGGGATGCTCTCTCATTAGGGAGGAAACTGGAGCCCCTGGAAGAAACCCATGCAGACACTGGGAGAATGTGCAAGTCCCACAGAAACAGTTGTCCAAAGCTGGAATCAAACCTGGGGTCCTGGCAGCAGTACTAATCACTGTGCCACCCTAAAATTGTAATTTGATTCACAACTACCATTTCCTCTGATAGTTCATTCCACACATAAACCATTATCTGAACAAAAATTAAAAAAAAATCCCGAACGCCTTTTTAAAGCCGTTCTGCTGTCACCTTAAAAGGTATCTACCCAGTCTTGAATCGCGCCCCTTCCTGGAAAGGACACCTGATGTTCACATTACTGATACCACCCTTCCATGATTTGAGAAACATCTAATAAGGTCACTCCTCAGCCTCCTGCGCGCCAGTGTCGCAGCCTATCCAGCCTCTGCTTATAATTCAAACTATCCATTCCCATCAACATCCTGGTAAATCTCTTCTGAATCCGCTCCAACTGCATAATGTCCTCCCGATATCAGCATGACCAGAACTGGACACGGAATTCCAGAAAAGGCCTCCCCAACATCCAAAATAATGTCCCAACTCTTGTACTCAAAGGTCTGAGCAATGAAGGCAAGTGTGCTAAGCACCTTCTTATCCACCCTGTCTACATGTGACAGACGTGAAAGACCCGAACCCCTCGCCTCTTTGTTCCATATCACTTTGTTCCATATACACTGTTTTTAATTAGTGTAGGTCTGCCCTCGTTTGTTTTATCAAGATGTAATATTTTGCATTTATTCCAATCCAAAAATCCCAAAAAATCCTGAGCATTAAAGGCAGTAGGAGTATACGTAAGAGGGAAATCAGGAGGGCAAAAAGGGGACATGAGATAGCTTTGGCAAATAGGGTTATGAATAATCGCAAGTGTGTTTATAAATACATTAAGAACAAAAGGGTAACTCGAGAGAGAAGAGGGCTCCTCAAAGATCAGCAAGGCAGCCTATGCGTGGAGCCGCAGGAGATGGGAGAGATACTAGCTGAATGTTTTGTATCAGTGTTTACTGTGGAGAAGGACATAGGCAATATAGAATGTGGGGAAATAGATGTCGA
>NW_025148173.1:0-1333 GCF_004010195.1 Chiloscyllium plagiosum | reverse complement strand
TCATCAGCGAACACCTTCAAATCCGGAATTCCAACTGCCAGAATACTTCCCATTAACCCAATATTTCAATGTTCCTCTGCAGATTTTCACAGTCCTCCGCACACGTTGCTCTGCTACTCACCTTTGTGTCAACTGCAGACCTTGACACGATGTGCATGGCTCCAATATCCAAATCATCCATATAAATTGTCAATAATTGCGGTCCCAGTTAAATCCCTGAGGAACAGCGTTGATGGTCAATAATATAGCACTCATTTATCATGCTCTGCGCTTCCTGTTGGGCAAACAATCCTCAATCCATTCTCATACGTTACCCTTAACAGCATGCATCCGTTTGCTGTCAGCCCCTGAACAGCACCTTGTCGAGGCCATTTATAAAATCTAAGTACATCAATTCACTGGGTCCCGTTGTACACGATGCTCGTAATACCATCATAGAATTAGAAAAGATTTTGCAGGAATGACCTGCTCTTCATTAACCCATGCTTCCTCTGTCAAATTTCTACCGAGATGCCTGCTATTTCTTCCTCGATAATAGACTCAAGAAATTTCTGCACTATAGAGGTTAAACAAACTGGTCTATCATGTTGGAGAATGGGTCTGGGTAGGTTGCACTTCGGCGGTTGGTGTGGAATTCTTGGGCCGAAGGGCCTGCTTCGACACTGTAAGTAATCTGATCTAATTCCGCATATTTTGTCTGCCACCGTTTTTTTATGAGTGACGTCATATTTGTGTTTTCCAATCTGCTGGGACTGCAGAGACCAACCAATTTTGGAAAAATGCCACAAGCACAGTTCTTTTTTACATACCATTGTGTTTAGTACCCTGCGATGCATTCCATCAGGTCCTGGAGACGTAACCATCCTTTGCAATATTAGCTTCAACAATCCATCACTAGTTTTTTGTTATAATGACTGTTCCCAGGTCGTCACCAAACGTCATCTCTTTGTCAATTGCTGGCATGTTATTAATATTCTCCACTGTGAAGACCGACGCAAATGCTTGTTCAATGTCACGGCTATTTCCGCATATACCATAAGTAAATGCCCCTTCTTATCCACGAGATGGTCAACGTTTACTTTTGCCTCTCTTTTTCATTTTATATTTTAAGATAAACTTCTGCTATCGATCTTTATATTCTGTGATATTTTTAATGCTATGTTCTTTCTCACACTTTTCTGCATTAAATTACATTTGCCAACCCTCCGCCCAGCTCTGCAGCATACCTGTATCCCTATGTAACCTACAATATCCTTCAGCACTATGCACAACTGTACCGAGCTCAGTGTCGTCCGCAAAATTACTAACCCATCCTTCTCCGCCCCCATCCAGG
>NW_025148172.1:0-1333 GCF_004010195.1 Chiloscyllium plagiosum | reverse complement strand
AAACCCCACTGCCCTTCCCTCCACTTAATTATTGTGCCTTTATAGTCACATCAGAAAAAAATGCAACAGGTTCATCAAAACTATTTCCCTTTTGCAAAATCAGTCCAGTTATTGTTTATTGTTATAACTTTTAAAATACATTCCAACGTACTGTCAGGCTAACACATTGGGTTTCTGGCTGACTGCACAAATTGTTTTGGGACTCATTATCTATTAATAGGAAAAGAAGTTGTCTTACATAATAAGCAGATAATCGAAAAGGCTAACTCAATGCTGGCATTTATTACTAAGGGAACGGAGTCTAAAAATAGGAAGGTCTGGCGAAAGCTATGCAAGGTACAAACTAGACCACACCTAAAATATCATGAATGGTACGAGTGAACGAAAGAAAGACATTATTGAATTGGAGGCAGGCCAGAAAAAGTTTTCTCAGCTGCTCTTGGCAATGAAGGGATTTCCCAATGAGAAGAGTTTGGAGTAGAGAAAAAATAGATTGAAATTTCATGAAACATCTGAGATTCGCAGCGGTTTTGCCAGGGTTGATGCTGGGATGGTAGAAAATTGAACATTATATTACAGCAATTGACCCTTCGACCCAACATGATTGTGCGAACAGTGATGCTACTCTAAACTAACATTATCTGCCAATGCATGGTCCTTATTGTTATAATATCTGCCTTTTCACGTGCCTGTGTAAATACCACTTAAACTCGGTTTTCCCTATATTTAAAAAATGTGCCTCACGCATCATTTATAAAATTTATCTCTCTCTTATCTCAAACCAATGTGTCCTACTATTTGACATTTCCACATTGGAGAAGAGTTTCTGACTATACACACTACCAATGTATCTCTGAATTTTATATATCCTTACCAGTCTCCCCTCAGCCTTTGACAAATTTGCCAAAATAACGTAGGTCTATTCTACTTCTCCTTATTGATTGTACACTCTTATCGAGGCAACATTCAGCAAGCCTCTTCAAATTCACCACAACATTTCTGTAGTGTGGCAATGGAAACTGGGCACATTACTACCAATGTGATTGTACCGAAGTTTTATAGGGTTGCAAAGTAACTTACAAACTTCTGTACTCAATACTGTGACAGATGATGTAGTACTTTTTAAGGACCAATGGAATTGCACCCAAGATCACTCTGTATACCAATGCTGTTTAGGATCCGACCATTTACAAGTATATCGGTAAAAACAAGGACTGCAGATGCTGGAAACCAGAAGCTAGATTAGAGTGGTGCTTGAAAAGCACAGCAGATCAGGCAGTATCCTGATGAAGGGCTTTAGCCCGAAACCTAGATATTTCTGCCCCATTTACAG
>NW_025148171.1:0-1333 GCF_004010195.1 Chiloscyllium plagiosum | reverse complement strand
TGAGGTTCACTCCCTTTCACTAACGGTGGTTCATCCCTGTCACTGACTGTGATTCAATCCCTGTCACTGACTGAGGATCAATTCCCGTCACTGACTGAGATTCAATCCCTGTCACTGACTGATAGTCAATCCCTGTCACTGACTGAGATTCAATGCCTGCAACTGACTGAGAGTCAGTACCTGTCACTGACTGAGATTCAATCCCTGTCTCTGACTGAGGTTCAATCCCTGTCACTGACTGAGGTTCACTCCCTGTCACTAAGGGAGGTTCAATCCCTGACACTGACTGAAGGTCAATCCATGTCACTGACTGAGATTCAATCACTGTCTCTGACTGAGATTCAATCCCTGTCACTGACTGAGGGTGAAACCCTGTCACTAACTTAGGTTCAATACCTGTCACTGACTGAGGATCAATCCTTGTCACTGAGTGAGATTCAATCCCTGTCACTGATTGAGATTCAATCCCTGTCACTGACAGAGAGAGATTCAATCCCTGTCACTGACTGAGATTTAATCCCTGTTACTGACTGAGATTCAATCCCTGTCACTGACTGAGGTTCAAACCCTGTCACTGACTGAGGGCAATCACTGTCACTGACTGAAGATCAATCCCTGTCACTGACAGAGATTCAAGCCTGTCACTGATTGAGATTCAATCCCTGTCACTGACTGAGATTCAATCCCTGTCACTGACTGAGATTCAATCCCTGTCACTGACTGAGGTTCAAACCCTGTCACTGACTCAGATTCAATTCCTGTCCCTTACTGCGATTCAGTCCCTGTCACGGACTGAGATTCAATCCCTGTCACTGACTGAGGATCAATCCCTGTCACTGACTTAGGTTCAATACCTGTCACTGACTGAGGATCAATCCTCGTCACTGAGTGAGATTCAATCCCTGTCACTGACTGAGATTCAATCCCTGTCACTGATTCAGATTCAATCCCTGTCACTGACAGAGATTCAATTCCCGTAACTGACTGTGAGACAATCCCCGTCACTGACTGAGGACACTCCCTGTCACTAACGGAGGTACAATCCCTGACACTGACTGAGGTCAATCCCTGTCACTGACAGAGATTAAATCCCTGTCACTGACTGAGATTCAATCCCTGTCACTGACTGAGGATCAATCCGTGTCACTGACTGAGATTCAATCTGTGTCACTGATTGAGATTCAATCCCTGCCACTGACTGAGATTCAATCCCTTTCTCTGACTGAGATTCAATCTCTGTCACTGACTGAGATTCAATCCCTGTCAATGACCGAGATTTAATCCCTGACTCTGATTGAGGTTCAATCTCTGTCATTGACTGAGAATCAATCCC
>NW_025148170.1:0-1333 GCF_004010195.1 Chiloscyllium plagiosum | reverse complement strand
AAGAGGCAAGGACTCATTTGGGGTGGTCAGCATAGATTTGTCGGTGGGAAATTATGTCTCACCAATTTGGTTGAGGTTTTTAAAGGGGTGACCAACAACGTAGATGAGGGCAGTGTGTATGCGGACTCGAGGAAAAACTTTGACAAATTGGTAGGTTGTTGAGTAGATTACATCTCGTGGAATCCAGGGACAGCTCACCCAGTGAATACAAAATTGGCTTGACATGAGAAGACGGAAGATGTTCGTCGAGGGTTGTTTTTCAGGCAGGAGACCCGTGGCAAGTGGCGTGCCATGGGATTGTTGCTGTATCCAATGCTGCTCGTCATTTATATGAATGATTTGGATGAGATTTCAGGAACTATGGTGAGTTAGTTTTCGGATAATACTAAGCGTGGCATTATAATGAACAGTAAAAAAGATTACATGGGATTGCTGCGAAATCTTGCTCACCTTGACTAGCCTGTTGAAGAATCGCAGATGAAGATTAGTTTAGGTTTATGCAAGGTGCTGCAATCTGGTAATTTAAATCAGGGTAGTATGAATACAGGAAATGATAAGGCATTAGGGAGTGTTACAGAACAAAAAGACCTCGGGTTGCAGCCACATATTTCCTTAAAAGTTGAAACACATGCAGGCAGATTCGTGAAAAGTCTTCCGTTATGCTATATTTCATTGGGCATAGCATTGAGTTTAAGTGTTGAAAGACCCAAATTTCGAATTCTGTGTGCAATCCAGTATAGAAATGATATGAGGAAACTAGAACTAATTCATGAAAGATGTAATAAGATTCCACCTGGATTGAACGTTTTCTGTTTTCAGAAGAGTTTGCATAAGCTGTTTCTTATTCCCCTGGAGCATATAAGACTGAGTGGTGACATTTTATACATCTATTAAATCATGACAAGCAAATATAATTTAGATGGAAAACAGTTTTTCTCTGTGGTAGGGGAATCTAAAACTAGAGAGCGTGCGTTTCAAGCGAGAGGGAAAAATGCAAAAGAGTTCACAGCAGCATTATTTTTCTCCCAGACAGTGGAGATTATGTAAGAGATTGCCAGAGGTAGTGGTGGAAACGAGGACAATGTTGTCGTTTATAAACCATTCAGTCACGTCCATGAGTGGAATACTTAAGGAGTAGTGTGGAAAATAAACGCAAGCATGGAGATCTAGTTTAATTGTGAAAAATGGACATGTGAGCTGATGGGTTTATTTCCATGCTGTACACCTCTGATACTCTAAGATGATGATGCTGTTGGGACACAATCATGCTGACAGAATACTACGTTACAGTAAACGTCCGACTTTTGCTTGACTACTCTGTGAGAAATGTATT
>NW_025148169.1:0-1333 GCF_004010195.1 Chiloscyllium plagiosum | reverse complement strand
CACAATTACCTTCGACATCTCTTTAGAACTACGAGCTGTTGTCCAACTCATCTCGCTGACTGATTCAACTTCACCTTCCCTAGCACCTTCTCCTTACTGAGGTCAGTATACTCACCTCTATACCCTGACTGTCTTGACGTTCTGACATTTTGCTGGTGTCTTCCACCGTGAAGACTGATGTAAAGTATCTATTCAATTCCTCTGCCATTCCATTGCTTCCCCTAACTACTCAAGCCTCATATTCGACCTTGTTATATATCTAAAAATCGCTTTCCATATTCTTTTACGCGATTAAGAAGCGTAATATTATATTTCACCCTCTCCTCACATTTGCTGTTATTAGTTATCCGTGCTGGAATTTGTAGACTTTGTAATCCTTTGGATTCCAAATAATCTTCACCACATTGTGTGTATTTTCCTTTGTTTATAGCAGTCCAAAACTAGAGCACATAGTTTGAAGGTGAGGGGAGAAAGATTTACAAAGGAAAAAAGTGGTAACTTTTCATAGAGTGTATGGAATGAACTTCCAGAGGAAACGTTGGAGGCTGGGACAGCTACAGTATTTAAAGCCATTTGACTGAAGCCATTTGAGTGAACACGAAGGTTTTATGGGATATGGGCCAAGTGCTGGCAAATGGAACTTGATTAATTTAGGACACCTGGTCAGCATGGACATGGTGCACCGAAGGGTCTGTTTCCGTGCAGTATGACAGAATAAGGCCTTCTTTCCAATAGCAAGTACAGTGAAACATCTTTGCAAATCGTCTAAAGCGATTGGGTATATTTATTTTTGAGTTTATGGAATCACAGCCCACAAGACATCAGATTTGACTCAAACATCCCCTGTACAGATGCAGTAAATCATCCTGATAGCCTTTTCATTAAGCAATCATTCAATATACCTTCCTAATTACTTGCTGCATCTGCATACTAACCCCGTGTGATGCATGTACCAGGGTGAACAAATGCCTTTGTACAACTGAGTTTTTTGATTCCTCTTATTTTAATTAGTTTACTGTTGTTTTACCCTTCTGCCACAGCACAAACTTCGGTAGCCCTTCTTATTTTGTTTCTGCTGAAGGTTTGCACAGTAACCTTCCCTGTCTATATCACATTACAGACTCTCTACCTCCACTTGACATCTTATTGAATGACTATCTTAGTGGTTGAGCCAATTGAGTTCCATCCAATCAGTTCCCACACGCAAATCATTGACAGATTCTACACAGCTTTTGATGTTGCTCTGATCTCTGAGGCACTTCACCAAGTTAAAGATTTCCAACCCGAAAATAAACATTTTTCCCGACTATCTATTTTCTGATAGTTACCCAGG
>NW_025148168.1:0-1333 GCF_004010195.1 Chiloscyllium plagiosum | reverse complement strand
GGCAATGCATAGAGCATGAGAACACAACACTGCATAAAGCATGAGAACACAACATTGCATAGAGCATGAGAACACAACGATGCATAGAGCATGAGAACACAAGGCTGCATACAGCATGAGATCACTGCTGCATAGAGCATGAGAACACAATGCCGCAAAGAGCATGAGAAGACAATGTTGCAAAGAGCATGAGAATACAATGCTGCAAAGAGCATGAGAAGACAATGTTGCAAAGAGCATGGGAACACAATGCTGCATAGAGCATGAGAACACAACGCTGCATAGAGCATGAGTACACAAGTCTACATAGAGCATGAGAACACAAGGCTGCATACAGCATGAGAACACATGCTGCATAGAGCATGGGAACACTACACTGCATAGAGCATGAGAATACAACACTGCATAGAGCATGAGAACATAATGCTGCTTAGAGCATGAAAACACAACACTGCATAGAGGATGAAAAGACACTATTGCATAGAGCATGAGAACACAGTGCTGCATAGAGCACGAGAACACAATGCTGCATAGAGCAGGAGAACATAGAGCTGCATAGAGCATGAGAACACAACACTGCATAGGGCATGAGAAGACAAAGCTGCATAGAGCATGAGAACACAATGCTGCAAACAGCATGAGAGCACAATGCTGCGTAGAGCATGAGAACATAACGCTGCATAGAGCATGAGATGACCACGCTGCATAGAGCATGAGAACACAACAGTACGTAGATCATGAAAACACAACGCTGCTTAGAGCTTGAGAAGACAGCGCTGCACAGAGCATTGAGAACACAATGCTGCATAGAGCATTCGAAGACAACGCTGCATAGAGCATGAGAAGACAACGCTGCATAGAGCATGAATAGACAGCACTGCATAGAGCAAAGTGAACACAGTGCTGCATAAAACATGAGAACACAGTGCTGCATAGAGCATGAGGTCATAACGCTGCATAGAGCATGAGAAGGCAACGCTGCAAAGAGCATGAGAGGACAGCACTGCACAGAGCAATAAGAACACAACACTGCATGAACATTGAGAAAATAACGCTGCATAGAGCTTGAGAACATAACGCTGCATAGAGCTTGAGAACACAACACTGCATAGAGCATGAGAAAACAACACTGCAGAGAGCATGAGAAGACACCGCTGCATAGAGCATGAGAACACAGTGCTGCATAGAGCACGAGAACACCTTCCTTCATAGAGCATGTGAACACAGTCCTGCATAGAGCATGAGGACACAATGCTACATAGAGCATGAGAACACAGTCCTGCATAGAGCACGAGAACAAAGTGCTGCATAGAGCATGAGGACATAAACGCTG
>NW_025148167.1:0-1333 GCF_004010195.1 Chiloscyllium plagiosum | reverse complement strand
CTCATGGTGCCGCGCTCCCTCAGCACTAACTCTATCATGATCCAGCGCTCCCTCAGTACTAACTCTCTCATAATGCAGCGCTCCCTCAGCACTAACTCTCTCATGGTGCAGCACCCCCTCAGCACTAACTCTCTCATGGTGCCATTCTCCCTCAGCACAAACTCTCTCACGGTCCAGCGTTCCCTCAGCACTAACTCTCTCATGGTGCAGCGCTCCCTCAGCACTAACTCCCTCATAGTGCAGCTCTCCCTCAGCACTAACTCCCTCGTAGTGCAGCGCTCCCTCAGCACTAACTCCCTCATAGAGCAGCGCTCCCTCAGCACAAACTTTCTCATGGTGCAGCTCTCCCTCAGCACTAACTCTCTCATAGTGCAGCTCTCCCTCAGCACTAACTCTCTCAAGGGGCAGCGCTCCCTCAGCACTAACTCTCTCATGGTGCAACACTCCCTCAGCACTAACGCTCTCATGGAGCAGCACTCCCTGAGCACTAACGCTCTCATGGTGCAGCACTCCCTCAGCACTAACTCTCTCATGGCGCAGCGCTCCCTCAGCACTAACTCTCTCATGGTGCAACACTCCGTCAGCACTAACGCTCTCATGGTGCAGCACTCCCTGAGCACTAACGCTCTCATGGTGCAGCACTCCCTCAGCACTAACTCTCTCATGGCGCATCGCTCCCTCAGCACTAACTCTCTCATGGTGCAGCGCTCCCTCAGCACTAACTCTCACATGGTGCAGCACTCCCTGAGCACTAACTCTCTCATGGTGCCGCTCTCCCTCAGCGCTAACTCTCTCATGGTGCAGCGCTCCCTCAGCACTAACTCTCTCATTGTGCAGCGCTCCCTCAGTACTAACTCTCTCATACTGCAGCGCTCCCTCAGCACTAACTCTCTCATGGTGCAGCACTCCCTCAGCACTAACTCTCTCATGATCCAGCGCTCCCTCAGTACTAACTCTCTCATAATGCAGCGCTCCCTCAGCACTAACTCTCTCACGGTCCAGCGTTCCGTCAGCACTAACTCTCTCATGGTGCAGCGCTCCCTCAGCACTAACTCCCTCATAGTGCAGCTCTCCCTCAGCACTAACTCCCTCATAGTGCAGCGCTCCCTCAGCACTAACTCACTCATAGAGCAGCGCTCCCTCAGCACAAACTCTCTCATAGTGCAGCACTACCTCAGCACTAACTCTCTCATAGTGCAGCACACCCTCAGCACTAACTCTCTCATGGGGCAGCGCTCGCTCAGCACTAACTCTCTCATAGTGCAGTGCTCCCTCAGCACTAACTCTCTCATAGTGCAGTGCTCCCTCAGCACTAACTCTCTCATAGTGCAGC
>NW_025148166.1:0-1333 GCF_004010195.1 Chiloscyllium plagiosum | reverse complement strand
GACAATCCCAATTGCCCTTCAAATTGTACAGTGCAGGGCAAGTCCTATCACCCATCAAATCATACATTGCAGGACAAGCTCTATCACCCATCACATCAGACAGTGCAGAACAAGCCCTATCACCCATCAAATCATACAGTGCAGAACAAGCCCTATCACCCATCAAATCATACAGCGCAGGACAAGCCCTATCACCCAACCCATCAAATCATACAGTGCAGGACAAGTCCTATCACCCATCAAATCATACAGCGCAGGACAAGTCCTATCACCCATCAAATCATACAGTGCAGGACAAGCTCTATCACGCATTAAATCATACAGCGCAGGACAAGTCCTATCACCCATCACATCATACAGTGCAGAACAAGCCCAAACACCCATCAAATCATACAGTGCAGAAGAAGCCCGATCGCCCATCAAATCATACAGTGCAGAACAAGTCCGATCACCCATCAAATCATACAGTGCAGAACAAGCCCTCTGGCCCATCAAACGATGCAGTTCATAACAAGCCCTATCACCCATCAAGTCATACAGTGCAGAACAAGCCCTATCGACCATCAAATCATACAGTGCAGAATAAGTCCGATCACACATCAAATCATACAGTGCAGGACAAGCCCTCTCGCCCATCAACCGATGCAATTCATAACAAGCCCTATTGCCCATCAAGTCATACAGTGCAGGACAAACCCTATCACCCATCAAGTCATACAGTGCAGGACAAGCCCTATTGCCCATCAAATCATACAGTGCAGAACAAGCTCTATCACCCATCAAATCATACAGTGCAGAATAAGTCCGATCACCCATCAAATCATAAAGTGCAGAACAAGTCATATCACACATCAAATCATACAGTGCAGAACAAGTCCTATCACCCATCAAATCATACAGTGCGGGACAAGGCCTATCACCCATCAAATCATACAGTGCAGGACAAGCTCTATCACCCATTAAATCATACAGAGCAGAACAAGTCCTATCACCCATTAAATCATACAGAGCAGCACAAGCCCTATCACCCATCAAATCATACAGTGCAGAACAAGTCCTATCACCCATCAAATCATACAGTGCAGGACAAGCTCTATCACCCATCAAATCATACAGTGTAGAACAAGTCCTATCCCCCATCAAATCATACATTGCAAAACCAGCCCAAACACCCATCAAATCATACAGTGCAGAACAAGCCCTATCCCCCATCAAATCATACAGTGCAGAAGAAGCCCGATCGCCCATCAAATCATACAGTGCAGAACAAGTCCGATCACCCATCAATCATACAGTGCAGAACAAGCCCTATCACCCATCAAGTCATACAGTG
>NW_025148165.1:0-1333 GCF_004010195.1 Chiloscyllium plagiosum | reverse complement strand
ATCTTCGCAGAACAATCCTGCAGAAAGGCTTTTATTTCAGAGGCGGCGGCTTCTTTGCTGCAATCGGGCATCAGTTAACATCAGAGTCCCAACTGTCCCAGATGAAGCGACTCCAATGAAACCCTCACTCACTAAGAACCATCCCCACAGCCGGGAGCTGCGGGGCTGCAGGCAGTGCAAAGCGGAAGGGATGATTAAAAACAAGCCATTATTTCTCCCTCAGCCACTCTGTCACAGAGACAGGCAGAGGGACGGCAAAGACGTGTGACGTCATTCACGTGCCGACAGAAGCCGTTCAGCCCATCGAGTCCACGGCAAATCTCTATCGCTTGCTTCTCTCTGAGGTTATTCATCATCAGTGGTGCTTGTTCTAATAATAGGGAACTGTATCTGTCTCGAAATGCTGTCTCCAACATACTGTTCCACATGTCATTCACGGCTGTTCAAAGTTTAACCTGCACATCCACGAATATCATTTATTGTATCCGTTGCTCCCGATGCGGCCTCCTCTACATTGGGGAGACTGGGCGCCTCCTTGCAGTGCGCTTCAGGGAACATCTCCGAGACACCCGCACCAATCAACCAAACCGCCCCGCGGCCCAACATTTGAACTCCCCCTCCCACTCTGCCGAGGACATGAAGGACCTGGGCCTCCTTCACCGCCTCTCCCTCACCACCAGAAGCCTAGAGGAAGAACGCCTCACCTTCCGCCTTGGAACACTTCAACCCCAGGGCATCAATGTGGACTTCAACAGCTTCCTCATTTACCCTTCCCCCACCTCATCCTAGTTTCAAACGTCCAGCTCCGCACTGTCCCCTTCACTTGTCCGGACTTGTCCGACCTGCCTAGCTCCTTTTCCACCTATCCACTCCACCCTCTCCTCCCTGACCTATCACCTTCATCTCTTCCCCTACTCACCTATTGTACTCTATGCTACTTTTTCCCCACACCCACCCACCTCTAGCTTATCTCTCCACGCTTCAGGTTCTCTGCCTTTATTCCTGATGAAGGGCTTTTGCCCGTAACGTCGATTTTGCTGCTCGTCGGATGCTGCCTGAATTGCTGTGCTCTTCCAGCACCACTGATCCAGAATCTGGTTTCCAGCATCTGCAGTCATTGTTTTTACCTACCTGGTTATCACATGGACCTAAGTATAGTGGAAAGCGTTGTTTGCGATTGGTAAAGGCAGATCATAGTAATCAAGGACATGCAGATCACAGCGTGAGAAAAGCAAAATTTGACCAGACTCAGGAATTCAGGTTACTACGTGCGCTCAGCAAAATCCACATTGGTAAGATTAGCCTTATTTCAAGTTAAACAATCTATTTCTCA
>NW_025148164.1:0-1333 GCF_004010195.1 Chiloscyllium plagiosum | reverse complement strand
GACCCTGTATTCCATTTCACGGAGATTCCTCTCATTGCAGCCTGTGCTTCATTTGTTTCTAACATTGGAGACACCGATACTGCAACAATACCACATCTTGAATGGGCCATTAAAACGTCTATCCAGAGAAATTCATAATACATTCGGTGTCCAGTACTATAATTCATTAAAACGTAATTGAAATAAAAGTTAGAATCCTGGGCTGATTCAGTCACATTTGAGTTTTTCCCCTCGAGTTACCGAACGCATTATCAGCAGAGAGAGACTCCTGAAGTGTTCAGCGGATAGGCGGAGGACACGTTATCCATACTCGCCTCAAAACTTCTGAAAACCGTTGTCCAACATGTCGCATTACCGGGGAAATCGGAACTAAAAGAAAGAGATAGCCTCACATTTGTTTTGCTGTTTCTGAGCTTCCGAATGGTGGAACACAATGTTTCGCGACAAATATCCCCCAAGGCTGAGATATCCTAAAGGACAGTTATTCGCGTTAAAATTGGTCAATTGCTTCATGTATATTGTGTTGCAGATGTTATGCATAGACAGAAAATAGGACCACCTGGCAGAGTCAGGCATTAGCAGGTTTAATCAGAAAAATATGAACTTAAAGAGGAGTATTGTTAGGCAAGACTAGTTATCGCACATTCTCCATACACCACACTGAAATACCAGCAACATAAACTTAAATGAGATATGTGTTCAGCATGGAGCAATATGGACAATGTCAATGTACTTGTTATTCAGAACCGGTAATCTGTCCAAGAGGAGCACTGTGCTGGCAACAGCAGTGCATGATCTGTGTATCCATACTAGCTATTTGCCCAGGTGGAAATGAAGACTGCAGATACTGTGGACCAGAATCAAAAGTGTGGTGCTAGAAAAGCACAGCAGGTCGTTCAGCATCTGAGGAATAGGAGATTCGACATTTCAGGCAGAAACACTTTTTCAGTAAGGAGGGTATTTGCCCAGCATTGAGCACTGAACAGGTCACAGCAGTGAATTTAATTATAAACTCAGGCATTCTAACTGTCCAGCATGGAGCACTACGCAGAGAAGATCCATCCAATGATCGACAAACCAGGTGAGATATATATCCAGTATGGACACCTGTGCAGGACACAATAGTGAATTGATTTAAACTCAAATGAGATATCTGTCCCCTATGGAACGTTGTGCAGACCGGAACAGTGCATTGATTTATGGAGCCAACGTATATATCTATCCAGCATAGGGAGTTGTGTATTCCAGGCCAGTACATTGAAAAACAAAGCAAATAGAGATATTGCTCCAGCACGTGATGTTCAGTATTTGGTTCGAGATGAAATCCATGCAG
>NW_025148163.1:0-1333 GCF_004010195.1 Chiloscyllium plagiosum | reverse complement strand
TTTTGTCATTTACATAAATGATTTGGAAGCGAGTATGAGAGGTACATTTAGTAAGTTTGCAGATGACACCAAAATTGGAGTTGTAGTGGACAGCGAAGAGGGTTACCTCAGATTGCAACAGGATCTTGACCAGATGGGTCAATGGGTTAAGAAGTGGCAGATGGAGTTAAATTTAGATAAATGCGAGGTGCTGTATTTTGGGAAAGCAAATCTTAGCAGAACTTACACACTTAATGTTCAGGTCCAAGAAAGTGTTGCAGAACAAATAGAGCTTGAAGTGCCGGTTCAAAGCTCCTTGAATATAGACTCGCAGATAGACAGGATAGTGAAGAAGGCGTTTAGTTTGATTTCCGTTATTTGTCAGAGTATTGAGTACACGAGTGGGGAGGTCATCTTGCGGCTGCACAGGACATTGGTTCGGCCACTGCTGGAATATTGTACGCAATTCTTGTTTCCTTCCTATCGGAAAGATGCTGTGAAGCTTGAAAGGGTTCAGACAAGATTTAAAATGATGTTGCCAGGGTTGGGGAATTTGAGCTATATGGAGATGCTGAACAGGCTGTAAATGTTTTCCAAGAAGCGCCAGAGGCTGTGAGATGACCTTCTCGAGGCTTACAAAGTTACGAGGGGCATGGAAAAGATAAATAGACAACTTATTTTCCCTGGGATCAGAGAGATCAGGGTGAGGGTGAGGAAGGAAAGATGTTAAAGAAACCTAAGGGTCAACTTTTTCACATGGAGGGCGTGACGTGTATGGAACGAGCTGCCAGAGGAAGCGTTTGTTATGGGTTTACGAATAGGAAGAGTTTGGAGGGATATTGGCCGGGTGCTCGCATGTGGGACTTGATTGGGTTTGGATATCTTGTGGTCATGGATGGATTGGACAGAACGGTCTGTTTCCATGCTGTACATCTCTATCCCTCTTTGACATTATCTCGTGTTATCACATCGTTCCTGTCGTGTAGTTACCGGAACTGCACACAGTCCCAGCCTGATGAACGCTGTGTAAAATTCGAAAAATACCTCCTTTCTCTTATACACAATTGATGAAGTTAAACGTGGACTACGCCTCATTAACGATCATAATCACGTCCTCTGCTGACTTCAGGAAACTGTAAATGATTACCCACATATCCCTGTATTCATCCAAGCTTCCCAGCGTCCTGCCTTTCATTAAAATCTACTCCGTCTTTACATCCTTAACAGGCTTTTAAACTATCTGCGATTGGCCCACCAATCTGAGTCTATCTTAATAACATGTATGGTAATACGTTTGGAAAGTCAAATCGCCCAGACATATATGAAGGAATTTGGCCGAAACATCGATTCCCCT
>NW_025148162.1:0-1333 GCF_004010195.1 Chiloscyllium plagiosum | reverse complement strand
GACCCTCCCTCAGCACCGACCCTCCCTCAGGCCCTGACCCTCCCTCAGGCCCTGCCCTCCCTCAGGCCCTGACCCTCCCTCAGGCCCTGCCCTCCCTCAGGCCCTGACCCTCCCTCAGCACCGACCCTCCCTCAGGCCCTGACCCTCCCTCAGGCCCTGACCCTCCCTCAGCACCGACCCTCCCTCAGGCCCTGACCCTCCCTCAGGCCCTGGCCCTCCCTCAGCACTGACCCTCCCTCAGGCCCCGGCCCTCCCTCAGGCCCCGGCCCTCCCTCAGGCCCCGGCCCTCCCTCAGGCCCCGGCCCTCCCTCAGGCCCCGGCCCTCCCTCAGGCCCCGGCCCTCCCTCAGGCCCCGACCCTCCCTCAGGCCCCGACCCTCCCTCAGGCCCCGACCCTCCCTCAGGCCCTGACCCTCCCTCAGGCCCCGGCCCTCCCTCAGGCCCCGGCCCTCCCTCAGGCCCCGACCCTCCCACAGGCCCCGGCCCTCCCTCAGGCCCCGACCCTCCCTCAGGCCCCGGCCCTGACCCTCCCTCAGGCCCCTGCCCTCCCTCAGGCCCCGACCCTCCCTCAGGCCCCAGCCCTCCCTCAGGCCCCGGCCCTCCCTCAGGCCCTTGCGTTACCATCTGCTGGACGCGTTGGCAGAGCTGGGATTGACTGGAGTAACAGACGGTCCCCGTGACGTTCCCATCGACCGGCTTCCCGAAGGTGTACCTGGGGTAGGCCAGAGCACAGCGTCAGGCTCCCTCTACACCCCCCTCTCCCAGGGACTGGGGGCCAGAGCACAGCGTCAGGCTCCCTCTACACCCCCCTCTCCCCGGGCCTGGGGTAGGCCAGAGCACAGCGTCAGGCTCCCTCTACACCCCCCTCTCCCAGGGACTGGGGGTCAGAGCACAGCGTCAGGCTCCCTCTACACCCCCTCTCCCCGGGGCTGGGGTAGGCCAGAGCACAGAGTCAGGCTCCCTCTACACCCCCCTCTCCCCAGGGCTGGGGGTCAGAGCACAGCGTCAGGCTCCCTCTACACCGTCCTCTCCCCGGGACTGGGGTAGGCCAGAGCACAGAGTCAGGCTCCCTCTACACCCCCCTCTCCCAGGGGCTGGGGTAGGCCAGAGCACAGCGTCAGGCTCCCTCTACACCGTCCTCTCCCCGGGACTGGGGGCCAGAGCACAGCGTCAGGCTCTCTCTACACCCTCCCAACTCCCAGGGACAGGGGGTTAGATACAGAGTAAAGCTCCCTCTACACCATCCCAACTCCCAGGGACAGGGGGTTAGATACAGAGTAAAGCTCACTCTACACCGTCCCAACTCCCAGGGACAGGGGGTTAGATACAGGGTA
>NW_025148161.1:0-1333 GCF_004010195.1 Chiloscyllium plagiosum | reverse complement strand
CCAGTCAGTCTTATATCTGTGGTCAGCAAGGTTCCCCATGATAGACTCGTTCATAAAGTTAGGAAGTGTGGGATACAGGGAGATTTGGATTCAGAATTGGCTGGCTGACAGAAGGCAGAGAGTGGTTGTAGATGGAAGAGAGTGGTTGTAGATGGAAAGTATTCTGCCTGGAGGTCAGTGTTGAGTGGGGTCCCACAGAGCTGTGTTCTTGAGCCTCTGCTCTTTGTAGTTTTTATAAATGACTTGAACGAGGAGGTTGAGGGATGGGTTAGTAAATTTGCCGATGACACTAAGGTTGGAGGAGCCGTTGATAGTATCGATGGCTATTGCAGGCTATAGCGTGACATAGACAGGATGCAGATCTGGGCTGAGAAATGGCAGGTGGAGTTCAACCTGGATAACTGTGAAGTGATACATTTTGGAAGGTCAAACTCGAATGCTGAATATAGGATTAACGACAGGATTCTTGATAGTGTGGAGGAACAGAGGGATCTGGGTGTGCAAGTACATAGATCCCTCAAAGTTGCCACCCAAGTGAATGGGATTGTTAAGAAAGCATATGGTGTTTTGGCTTTCATTAACAGGGGGATCGAGTTTAAGAGCCACAAGTCCTTGGTGAGACCACACTTGGAATATTGTGTCCAGTTCTGGTCGCCCTACTATAGGAAACATACAGAGGCTTTGGAGGGGGTGCAAAGAAGGTTTACCAGGGTGCTGCCTGGACTGGAGGGCTTGCTTTATGAAGAAAGGTTGGAAAAGCTCAGAGTTTTCTCTCTGGAGAGAAGGAGGAAGCAAGATGACCTGATCGAGGTGTACAAGATAATGAGCGGAATAGATAGAGTCAATAGCCAAAGACTTTTCCCCAGGGCAGGACTGACGGGTATGAGGGATCATAGTTTGAAGATATTAGGGGAAAGGTACAAAGGAGACGTCAGAGATAGGTTCTTTACGCAGAGAGTTGTGAATGCATGGAATGCGTTGCCAGCGGTGGTGGTGGAAGAGAGTCATTAGGGACATTTAAGTGATTGCTGGACATGCACAGGTTAGCAGTGAGTTGAGGGGTGTGTAGGTTAAGTTATTATATTTGACATTAGGATTAAATTACGGCACAACATTGTGGGCCAAAGGGCCTGTTCTGTGCTATACCTTTCTATGAACTATGTTCTATGTTCTAACCCTACATTAATCATGGCCTACATGAATAAGGTGGGTGAACGTGCAACATGGGTTGGTGCCTGGGACTTCAATGTTGTGGCCATTTCGGAGACACGGATAGAGCAGGGACAGGAATGGTTGTTGTAGGTTCCAGGATTCAGATGTTTCAGTAAGAACA
>NW_025148160.1:0-1333 GCF_004010195.1 Chiloscyllium plagiosum | reverse complement strand
GCGGGGAGTTACCTGATGCTGCCTGGAGGTGTTCTGCATGTACACTATCGATGCAACTGCCATGTTTCATCAATAAAGACTCAAAGAAGACCTCGCAGAGTTCTGTGCCTAGTTATTCCTATCCAGCAGGGTTCAGGAATATGAGGACACAGCAGTCAGTCTTCACAGTGGAGGATACGAAGAACATGCCAGTAATTGATAAGGAGACTGAGGAAGGTGAGGACCAAAAAACAACCATCATCACAAAAGTGTTCGAGCTGGGAAAGCTAATGGAGCTAAAGGTAGACAAGTCTCCTTGCTCAGATGAAATCCATCCTAGGGTGCTACCAGAGACCGCAGGAGAAATAGTAAATATACTTGGAGTCAGAGCATCCTATAGCAGAGGCTGGCCCTTTGGCCCAAACTGGCACATGCCGTCCAAAATGTCCATCCACGCGAACCCGAATTCTCTGCACTTGGCCCATCTGCTTCTGACCCTTTGCTATCAATGTGTTTGTCCAAATGTATTTTACATTTTGTCAATGTGCCCACCTCAACGACCTCCACTAGCAGCTCAGTCCATATACATACCACCCTCTGGGTAAAACTGTTGCCCCTCAGATTCCCTTTCATTCTTTCTCCTATAACCTTAAACTGATGCCCTCCAGTCCTTGATTCCCTGGGCAAAAGACTGAGTGCGTTCACCTTACCCATGCCTATCATGGTCTTATACACTTCTAGAAAAGAGCCCCCCCTCTGTTTCCTCTGCTCTAAACAAAACAAATCCTTGGTTGTCCAACCTCTTCCTCTCACTCAGAGCCCTGGCAAAAATCTTTGTAAATTTCTTCTGCACTTTTTACAGTTTAATAACTGAAACCTACATTACATTCATCACATTTCCAATATTTCCCCACGGTGCTGGAACCGATGTGACAACGCCAATGGATTACAATCCATGATCGATAATTAACTCCTTTACAACAACCCTGTTTTCATCATTTGTTCCATGGTGCAGGTATCCTGGTCTCTTTCTGGTTGCATGGTTAATTAAAACCTTGTCCTCATACAAAACAAATCTGTAACTTAATTGTTCCTGGGAAATGTGCTATGTTTTTCAGACTTTTAAAAACAAATGAAATCTCTCTCCACAGTCACCACGCTAACATGGACTTGGCTGTGTCTCAGTAGTTTTTCCAGTCACAGTGATATTTGAAATATTTGCACACGGACAGAATACACACCTATCCTTCCACATGAAAAGGCCAATGATATTCAGATCGGCACGGATCAAGTAACTATCAAAACTGAACATGAAGTTCAATTGAATTTCTCATCTGCAAATCCGCCATTTCAG
>NW_025148159.1:0-1333 GCF_004010195.1 Chiloscyllium plagiosum | reverse complement strand
ACTGCTCAATCTCTCTTCAGAGGACAAACTCCTAATGCTGGAGTCAATCGAGTAAACCACTTCTGAACTGCCTCCATGGCAAATACATCCCTCCTCCAGTGAGGACACCAAGTCTGTACACAGTACTCAGTTGCGATCTCACACCTCCCTCCCTTTATAATCCATTGTTTAAGAAATAAATGCCAAAGTTGCACTTGCCTTTCTCATTATCTGCTGTACCTACATCGGAGTATTCTGTAGTGTGGACACGGGCAGCCAGATCCCTCTGCACCCAATCATTCTGAAGTCTCTCTCCATTTGGATAATAATTTGCCTTTCTGCCACACTGATCCAAACGGATACACTCATACTTTTCGTTGTTCAGTTTCTTCTGTCAAATGTTGCCCCAACCTATCCATATATATTTAATAATTTCTTCCACCTTCATTGCAATTTCTCACCTGAGTTAGAGTCATCTATTAATTTGGTTATAACATGTTCTATCCTCTCAAGTATGTAAGACTATAGATTGTAAATAGTTGGGTACTGGAGACCAAGACATATGGTTTCCTAAAAGTTGAATTTTGCCAAGAATTTTGCCAAACAGAAAATGACTGATATTTTTTCCATCTCACTGCATTTCGTTGCCTCACCAAACCTGTACCAAGTTGATAAATTATATTTAATCGTAAACGATCTTATTCTGCAGATTAATCATTTGTGCAGAGCTATTCAATGCCTTCTAGAAGTCCAAATATTTCATCTCTCGGATCCCCATGATCGAATTCATGTTGATTCTGATGGATTGTGATTTGACTTTTCAAATTTCTTATCATTAATTCCTGAATAATCAACTTTAACAATATTTCCTAAATTTGAACAGTTTTCTCACTACAATATATTCCATCGTGAAGGTGATAATTCTAATCTCTTTGTTCACTCCAATCCTGTATAATTGGCACATGGCGTGAAATGACCTGCTCTGATTGCTGTGTAAGAGGTCTGAGTTGCTGAATGGTATCATTCTCTTCCTTGTACACAAAATCGATGGGCTGATGTCTTTTTGGTGTTCCACATCACCATCTCGCTGGCCTGCCTGTCCTCCTCCTGTTGATGCATAAGAGTCGTGAGGGCTTATGCAATCTTCCTGTTGCTGTGTAACGGTTTGAGGGGCTGAAAAAAACCTTCTCATATTCCTCCATCACAGGCTGGAGATACTGAACGGTCTCTCCTGAATCCCTGATAAAGGACTGAGGGAACGATTGGCCTTCTTCTGTTCCCACATACGAGACATGTGAGGTAAGCTTCTTCCTCCTTTCCGATAAGAAATCTAATCGTTTGCATCCTTCTCCAA
>NW_025148158.1:0-1333 GCF_004010195.1 Chiloscyllium plagiosum | reverse complement strand
TGCACTGAATCTCCCTCTGTTCACACCTGGTGCTCTGCACTGAATCTCCCTCTGTTCACACCCTGGTGCCATGCGGTCTTCGTTCACCTCCACTGAATATCACTCTGGTCACACCCTGGTGCCCTGCAGCCCTTCGTTCACCTCCACTGCTTGAAGAAAGGTGTTGGTAAGCGCCACTCTCAATTGGTTCGCAGCTTGTTTTCAAACGTGCAGCAATTTCGTCTGTAGTACTTGATTTTAAAACAGAGTTTTTCCCATTTCAATCCTCAATCAAAAATAAAGTAAAACGATATGTTGTAGTCTTCATAGTGGAATTAATAGAAATGGAGTGAATAGACGCTTAACTCCTGTGAAGATAAACTGGGGAGCATGAGAGGAATTGGACAGAAAGTAGAAAGATGTGGAGTCAAAGGGACTTAGAGTCGTAAAGGCAGGCCCTTCTCCACAAACTGGTCCATGCCGACCAAAATGTCTATGCACACTAACCCCATTTCCCTGCACTTGGCCCAAATCCTCCTAAACCTCTCCTATCCATGCATTTATCTACATGCCTTTTAAATGTTGTTAATGTACCCGCCTCAACCACTTCTACTGGCAGCTCATTCCATATGCATACCATCCTCTGTGGAAAAACGTTGCCCCTTGGATTCCCTTTTCTTTCCCTCCAACCTTAAACTGATACCTTCTCATCCTCAATTCCCCAACCCTGAGAAAAGTACTGAGTGCATTCATCCTATGATGCCTCTCATGATCTTAGATACTTTTATAAGGTTCCTCTCTCAGTCTCTTGCACACTAAACAGAAAAGTCCTAGCTTGTCCAACCTCTCCCTATAACTCAGACCTTTGAGTCCTAGCAACATCCTTGTAAATTTTTTCTGCACTCTTTCCAGTTTAATAACATCCTTTTTATAGCAAGGTGACCAAAACTGAACTCACCAACATCCTGTACAACTGCAACATGACATCCCAACTTGTATGCTCAGTGCCCTGACTGATGAAGGCCGGTGCGCCGAAAGCTTTCTTCAATGCCCTCTCTACGTATGACTCCACTTTCAGATAACAGTGCATCTGAACTCCAAGATCCCTCTGTTCCGCTACACTCCTTAAGGCCCTGGTCTGGAGATGCAAAGGTAAATCAGTTCTGTGTTGACATCTTCCACAAGGAAAGGAAGTTAAATAGCACAATATGGGAGGGTGCGATATGCCTAAATGGGAAAGGGATAAAAGTGCTTATTGAGAAATCCAAAAGACTTCTGGTTTAAGCTCAACTCTTGGTGGTGCATTGAATTTTTAACATTTCATTGAGGTGACTGCTTATAACATTTGACCACT
>NW_025148157.1:0-1333 GCF_004010195.1 Chiloscyllium plagiosum | reverse complement strand
AATGACAAGAGTAAGATTAGCGCCAATCATTGACAGTAGTGGGAAGTTGTGTGTGGAGAGGAGGGCACAGGGGAAGCACTAGGAGACATGAGACGTTGTTGGTGGATAGGGCCAGCATAAACCCTGAGGCTTTCTACAGGTATTTAAAGAATAAAAGAATGACAAGAGTAAGATTAGCGCCAATCATTGATAGTAGTGGGAAGCTGTGTGTGGAGAGGAGGGCACAGGGGAAGCACTAAATGAATATCTTTCGACATTAATCTCCTGGAAAACGGCCATGTTGTCGAGGAGAATATTGAGATACAGACTACTAGACTAGGTGGGATTGAGGTTCACAAGGAAGAGGTATTAGAAATCCTGCAGAGTGTAAATGTAGATAAGACACCTGGGCCGGACGGGATTTATCCTAGGAACCTCTGGGGAGCCAGAGAGGAGATTGCCGAGCCTTTGACATTGATCTTTAAATCGTCATTGTCCACAGGAAGAGTGCCAGAAACTGGAGGATAGCAAATGTGGTTCACGTGTTCAAGAAGGGGAGTAGAGACAATCCTGGTAATTACAGACCAGTGAGCCTTACTTCAGTTGTTCGTAAAATGTTGGAAAAGGTTATCAGAGACAGGAGTTATAATCATCTGGAAAAGAATAACTTGATTAGGGATAGTCAGCACAGTTTTGTGAAGGGTAGGTCGTGCCTCACAACTTTTATTGAGTTCTTTGAGAAGGTGACCAAACAGGTAGATGAGAGTAAACCGGTTCATTTAGTGTATCTGGATTTCAGCAAGGCGTTCGATAAGATTCCCCAGAGTAGGCTGTTGCACAAAATGCGGAGGAATGGGATTATGGGAGATATAGCAGTTTGGATCAGTAACTAGCTTGCCGAAAGAAGACAGAAGGCAGTGGTTGATGGGAAATGTTCATCCTGGACACCAGTTCCCAGTGGTGTACCGCAAGGGTCGGTGTTGGATCCACTGCTGCTCTTCATTTTAATAAACGACCTGGATGAGGGCGTAGAAGGGTGGGTTAGTAAATTTGTAGACGACACTAAGGTCGCTGGAGTTGTGGATAGTGACGACGGATGTTGTAGTTTACAGAGAGACATAGATAAGCTACAGAGCTGGGCTGAGAGGTGGCAAATCGAGTTTAATGCGAACAATTTTGAGGTGATTCTTGTTGGTTGGAGTAACCGGAGTGCAAAGTATTGTGCTAATGGTAGGTATCTTGGAAGTGGAGATGTTCAGGAACAGAGATCCTTGAAATTTGCTACCAAGGTTGACAGGGTTGTTAAAAAGGCATACAGTGATTTAGCTTTCATTAATAGAGGGATCGAGTTTCG
>NW_025148156.1:0-1333 GCF_004010195.1 Chiloscyllium plagiosum | reverse complement strand
ATGAATTGTATAAAAAGTTGTGAACTTGTTAAAATCGGTGTGCCTAACTTATAGACACCACTCTTGCAAGAGTATAATGAACGATACTGCTGCTTCAGATCTTGACTCGGACTGAAATTATTGAAGTCAGTGGGTTCTATTTCCACACAACCATGGAGATTCTGCTTTTAGACTCAGGCCTCGCTTCCTAAACATTCTTTGCTAGACCTTTCACTCCTCTTACTGATGTCATTCGTGTCAATGTGTACCACGGCAGCTGGCTGGTCACCCTCCCCCTTCAGTATGCCTGATCCTCGCACCAATCGCCATTTATATGAAGAATTCATAGAATCATAGTATCACTGGGTTGGGGAAACAGGCCATTTCACGCAGCACGTCCAAGCTGACCCTCCGAAGTGTAACGCACTCTGACCCATTCCCCTACTCGATTACTCTGCATTTTCCCCTGACTAATGCACCTAACTAGCACATCGCTGAGCACTATTGGCAAGAAGTAAACAACTTAGACCCATTCTGTTACTCTATGTTGAATCTGCTTTCTCATAACAGATACTTCTAGAAATACTGAGCATTTCCAGCAACTTCTGGTTTTGTCACCGATGATATTTGCATATTGATAAAAATATACGCAACACAGACTTGAAACAAAGCTGAATTTAAACGTTCAGGAGAAAACTAAATATTTGGTCATTCAATGGTCCCAGTAAATTTTAATTGAATTACTCCTGTTCTGTTCGTGAACGTCATTTGTTCACTTTTCCAATCCTGAACAAATGAGATTTTTGCATATTTTTTTAATATCAGAAAGATCAGAAAAGTTGCACATTTACTTCTTCATATGGGAATGTGATTGCATCTCATTCTTTCACCTGAGTTCAATTACAGAGGATTATTCACAAAATACACACAATGTGTTACTTTGTCGAAGAATACCAGTAACATTGTAAGTAATTGGAATCATAACTGGAAAGAAGGATTTTGACAAGGGAAGGATGAGAGAAAACGGGTATTTTGTTGAACAGAAAAGACTATTATGTGAAATTAGGTGATCACATTTATGGAAAACTATGTAGGGCTGAAAAACGATATTGTTATGAAGGTGTAAAGGTACTGAAAATGTTAAAATGTAACATTTGACTGTGAAACAAATCGTGGGATTGAGTTGCCATGGTACAAAAACAATTTCAAATTCGGCCAGTCAGTTTAACTATGCCCCAACACTCTGAAATCCAATGGAGTTTGAAATATAATGTATTTGATGACAACAAAGTCAATGAAATAATCCAATGTTTTGAGGTGGAAAACCAGACAGTTTGAACATTTAGGGAGAGAA
>NW_025148155.1:0-1333 GCF_004010195.1 Chiloscyllium plagiosum | reverse complement strand
CCTAGTATTTCTGAAAGTTGGTTTCTGTACCTTGCCCTGTGGAGACAGAACCAATGCTCCCTCACATCAGCAGAGGGATTCTATCAGCTATTGATACATCGGAGGACTGCACTCCAGAGATGGTGGATATGTTACAAACTCCTGCCTGGAATGTTCCAGAATCAATGCAGTTCATGTCATGGTGAGCGTCAGCACAGTCCTGTCCCTGGTGTGAGGCTACAGGTTATACTGAAGAAAGGGACACAGCTCAGTGGCCACCTCATTCTTAAACAAATTGGTTTCACATTTTTCACTTGGAATGAGTCCAACTTGGAAAATATTCCTGGAAATCCCAGGGAGGATATTACAGTGCCCTGCCTTGTGTGCAGAGCTTCGCTTCTGTGACATCTCAGCTCATTTATTTTACCAGGCAGTGCTCATATCCCGTCCAGAGTGGGGTCACCAACCCTCAGGTCTCTCTGAATAAACGCAGCAGCAGACCATACAAACCCGAGAAAAGCGTCCACAGAACCTCCCCTTACTTTGTAATGACAGGAGCAAATGAAATCTCCCCACACACGGTGCATGCATTCTGTGTTGAAAATATTTCTCTTCTGAGCGAAAAAAGCCGTTACATGACTGCACAGTCCTACAGTAACAGTTCCTCTCCCCAAAGAAGCAGTTGACAATGTAACATTACGTCCCTCTGTATCTCAGCAACTATAACACAGCACCAGTATTGCCGATGGAGTTGATCAGCATACTCAGGGAACAGAGATAGAGAGAATATAACTCAATGTAAATAGGGACCCACCTAAATAGGCATGATATTCAGGAATATGCGAAAAAGGAAAATGTTAGAATATCTCCCATTTTATTCTCCTTCATCATCATTCTCTTTGTTGGCTTTTCATTTCTCTCTCTCTCTCTCTCTCTCTCTCTCTGTCTTCCTCTCTCTCGATGGACATTTCTCCATCCATTCATCTAATCACCCCCACACTCATCTAGCCATCCCGGATATAAAAATATTATTTGCCAGTTGCTTTCAGTTCTGATGTAGGGTCACTACACTCGAAACATTACCTGCTTTTCTCCTGGCAGAGGCCGCCATACTCGCTGAAATTCTCCAACATTTTCAGATGCTGGGGGTTTTATTTCAGATCTCCATCATCCACTTTTCCTTGGTTTATTTCTCCTTTAAATTTGTTGTTTGCCGGGATGTCAGCATCACTGGCAAGGGCAGCATTTTCAGTCCATCAATAATTGCTCTTGACTGCCAGGCCATTTGTCATGACAATATAAAGCCAACCATATTGTTGGAGATCTGCAATCACCCTTAGATTCTTTACCAAAG
>NW_025148154.1:0-1333 GCF_004010195.1 Chiloscyllium plagiosum | reverse complement strand
ACAGCGTCCGCTCCCTCAGCCCTGACCCTCCGACAGTGCCCACTCCCTCACCCCTGACTCTCCAACAATGCCCACTCCCTCAGCACTGACCCTCCGACAGCGCCTGCTCCCTCAGCACTGACCCTCCGACAGCGCCCGCTCCCTCAGCACTGACCCTCCAACAGCGCCCGCTCCCTCAGCGCTGACCCTCCGTCGTCGCCCACTCCCTCAGCACTGACCCTCCAACAGTTCCCACTCCCTCAGCGCTGACACTCTGACAGCGCCCGCTCCCTCAGCGCTGACCCTCCGACAGTGCCCACGCCCTCAGCACTGACCCTGTCAGTGCCCACTCCCTCAGCACTCACTCTCCGACAGTGCCCATTCCCTCAGCACTGACCCTCCGACAGCGTCTGCTCCCTCAGCACTGACCTTCCGATAGTGCCCACTCCCTCAGCACTGACCCTCCGACAGGGCCCACTCCCTCAGCACTGACCCTCTGACAGTGCCCACGCCCTCAGCACTGACCCTCTGACAGTGCCCACGCCCTCAGCACTGACCCTCTGACAGCACCCACTCCCTTCGCACTGACCCTCCGACACTGCCTACTCCCTCAGCACTGGCCCTCTGACAGCGCCCGCTCCCTCAGCACTGACCCTCCGACGGCGCCCGCTCCCTCAGCACTGACCCTCTGACAGCGCCCGCTCCCTCAGCACTGACCCTCCCACAGTGCCCAATCCCTCACCGCTGACCCTCCAACAATGCCCACTCCCTCAGCACTGACCCTCTGACAGTGCCCACTCCCTCAGCACTGATCCTCCGACAGTGCCCACGCGACCCTCCGACAGTGCCCACTCCCTCAGCCCTGACCCACCAACAGTGACCGCTCTCTCAGCACTGACCCTCCGACATTGCAGCACTCCCTCAGCACTGACCCTCTAATAGAGCCCACTCCCTCAGCACTGACCCTCCGTCAGTGTCCACTCCCTCAGAACTCACTCTCCGACAGTGCCCATTCCCTCAGCACTGACCCTCCGACAGCGTCCGCTCCCTCAGCACTGACCCTCTGACAGTGCCCACGCCCTCAGCACTGACCCTCTGACAGTGCCTACTCCCTCAGCACTGACCCTCCAATACTGCCCACTCACTCCGCGCTGACAGTCCGACCGCGCCCGCTCCCTCAGCACTGACCCTCCGACAGCGCCCGCTCCTTCAGCATTGACCCTACGTCAGCGCCCACTCCCTCACCACTGACCCTCCGACAGTGCCCACTCCCTCAGCACTGACCCTCCGACAGCGCCCACTTCCTCAGCACTGACCCTCCCACAGTGCTCACTCCCTCAGCACTGACCCTGCG
>NW_025148153.1:0-1333 GCF_004010195.1 Chiloscyllium plagiosum | reverse complement strand
CATTTTGGGAAAGCAAATTTTAGCAGGATTTATGCACTTAATGGTCAGGTTCTAGGGAGTGTTGCTGAACAAAGAGACCTTGGAGTGCAGGTTCATATCTTCTTGAAAGTGGAGTCGCAGGTCGATAGGGTAGTGAAGAAGGCGTTTGGTATGCTTTCCTTTATTGGTCAGAGTATTGAGTACAGGAGTTGGGAGGTCATGTTGCGGCTGTACAGGACATTAGTTAGGCCACTGTTGGAATATTGCGTGCAATTCTGGTCTCCTTCCGATCGGAAAGATGTTGTGGAACTTGGAAGGGTTCAGAAAAGATTTACAAGGATGTTGCCAGGGTTGGAGGATTTGAGCTATAGGGAGAGGCTGAACAGGCTGGGGCGGTTTTCCCTGGAGCATCGGAGGCTGAGGGGTGACCTTATCGAGGTTTACAAAATTCTGAGAGGCATGGATAGGATAAATAGACAAAGTCCTTTCCTTGGGGTCGGGAAGTCCAGAACTAGAGGGCATAGGTTTAGGGTGAGAGGGGAAAGATATGAAAGAGACCTAAGCGGCAACCTTTTCATGCAGAGGATGGTATGTGCGTGAAATGAGCTGCCAGAGGATGTGGTGGAGGCTGGTACAATTGCAACATTTAAGAGGCATTTGGATGGGTATATGAATAGGAAAGGTTTGGAGGGATATGGGTTGGGCACTGGCAGGTGGGACTAGATTGGGTTGGGATATCTGGTCGGCATGGACGGGTTGGACCGAAGGGTCTGTTTCTATGCTGTACATCTCTATGACTCTATGACTCTATGACTCTATGACAGTGCAAGAGGGAGGTGCCGAGTTGGAAAGTTGGATCTGGAATTGGAGGGGAAATTTGGAAACTGGTGAAATCGACTTTGATTCTCTGTGGTTGGAGGGTCCCAAGGCAGAAGATGAGGCATTCTGCCTCCAGGCATCGGGTGGCCAGAATTTGGTGTTGGAGGAGACCAGGACTTGCAACTCCTTGCGGGAGTGGGAGGGGGAGTTGAAGTGGTCAACCACAGGGTGGTGGGGTTGTTTGGTGCAGGTGTCCCAGAGATATTCCCTGAAACGTTCCGCAAATTAGCGTTCTGTCTCCCCAATATAGAGGAGACCACTTCGGGAGCAACGGACACAATAGATGATGTGTGTGTGGAAGTGCAGGCAAATCTTTGTTAAATGTGGAAGGATCCTTTGGGCACTTGGACAGAAGTGAGGCGGCGGTGTCGGCGCAGATTTTGCACTTGGCGCGGTGGCAAGGGAGGGTGCTGGGTGTGGAGCGTGGGTTGGTGTTGGGGTCGTGGACCTAACAAGGGAGTGGCAGAGGGTATAG
>NW_025148152.1:0-1333 GCF_004010195.1 Chiloscyllium plagiosum | reverse complement strand
CCCTATATTTACTCCTGACTAATCCACCTAACACTACGGGCAATTTGGCATGGCCAGTTCTCCTAACCTGCACATCTTTGGACTGTGGGAGGAAAGCTGAGCACCCGGAGGAAACCTGCGCCGACACGGGGAGAACGTGAAAACTCCACACCGAAATTCGCCCGAGGCGGGAATTGAACCCGGGTCCCTGGCGCTGTGAGGCAGCAGTGCTAACAACTGAGCCTCCGTGCCGCCCCGTAATTCTATTATTAAATGTGAGAAAACAGCAAAAGAAAGATGAGTTGGCCTGAAATCGAAATCGGAACTAATGCAGTTTTGGATTTTTTTTTAAAGCTATGCTTAAACTTCACCTCACCTCAGACATCCATGAAGAGATTTCAGCTACTTATCTGAGACCACATAAATATCGAACAGCATCAAACAGGGAATGTGCAGGAAGGACGTTCCAGAACCAGGCGTCCGAATGCAAATGATTGTTTGTTTTGGTTACTTCATTTACATTGTAAAGATAGGGGATAGTGAATATTATAGCTTAAGTTCGTTTTCTGTTAGTAAAGACAGTATAGATCTGAACGGCTTCATCAACTGTACACAAGGATTTATTTGTATGAAGAAAATGTA
Source organism: Chiloscyllium plagiosum (assembly GCF_004010195.1). Taxonomy (NCBI): domain Eukaryota; kingdom Metazoa; phylum Chordata; class Chondrichthyes; order Orectolobiformes; family Hemiscylliidae; genus Chiloscyllium; species Chiloscyllium plagiosum. Next base: position 712 of record NW_025148152.1, on the reverse strand, counting down.
ATTTTGTATATAACTCTGTGTATTGCGCCCTGCTGTTGCTTCAGCTAAAATGCCAAGAGGTTGATTGCAAACACAGTGAATGGTGAACATCAAGGCTTCATTTCTTCTCTGTATGTAAAGAGTGTATAGATGTCAACACCTTCGTTAATTGTACATGTACATAAGGATGTATTTTTATGAAGAACGTATATTTTTGCAAGAAAATCCATACGCTAGTGTACAGAAATGAACTACTTTAGTGACTATTTGCGTCCATGAAGATACTTTTATGAATAAAGTATGTTTCTGAAATTTAAAAAAAAATGAGGACAGAGTGTTGCGAAAGATGGACTTGGTCTCATCGCCACCGAATGGCCCAGGTAGTTGGATCGCTCCTTATCACCTGTTCCTCATGCAAAGAGAAACACCTTTGACCACAGTCTCTCAGGAAGTGGAGAGTAGGTAGCTTTCCTGAGATCCTGCGGAAAAATCTGAGGGTGGGTTCTGTCACGCGCTTCCCTGGCAGGCTATCAGATTCACTTGGTAGAATGCCTCAACAGCAGCATTTTTCAAACAAAAACCAAGACATGCCATGGTTAGTGTCGAGAAGAATACTGCCTGTCAGAAACCACACATATGCCCGGTGGATCTGTACCACCACACGCTGCCCTCGAAGCTGTTGGGGGTGTGGGAGTGTGGCGATGTACTATAGACTATCACACATCTCCTTCTG
>NW_025148151.1:0-1333 GCF_004010195.1 Chiloscyllium plagiosum | reverse complement strand
GCCGCACGGTCGGAGGGTCAGTGCTGAGGGAGCGTCGCACGGTCGGAGGGTCAGTGCTGAGGGAGCGCCGCACTGTCGGAGGGTCAGTGCTGAGGGAGCGGGCACTGTCGGAGGGTCACTGCCGAGGGCGCGGGCCCTGCAGAGGGTCACCGCTGAGGGAGTGCTGCACTGTCGGAGGGTCACCGCTGAGGGAGCGCCGCACTGTCGGAGGGTCAGTGCTGAGGTAGCGCCACTCTGTCGGAGGGTCAGTGCTGAGGGAGCGGGCACTGTCGGAGGGTCACTGCCGAGGGCGCGGGCACTGTCAGAGGGTCACCGCTGAGGGAGTGCTGCACTGTCGGAGGGTCACCGCTGAGGGAGCGCCGCACTGTCGGAGGGTCAGTGCTGAGGGAGTGCCGCACTGTCGGAGGGTCAGTGCTGAGGGAGCGCCACACTGTCAGAGGGTCAGTGCTGACGGTGTGGGCGCTGTCAGAGGGTCAGTGCTGACGGAGTGGGCACTGTCGGAGGGTCAGTGCTGAGGGAGCGGGCCCGGTCGGAGGGTATGTGCTGAGGGAGCGGGCCCTGTCGGAGGGTCAGTGCTGAGGGAGTGGGCACTGTCGAAGGGTCAGTGCTGAGGGAGCGGGCCCTGTCGGAGGGGTCAGTGCTGAGGGAGTGGGCACTGTCGAAGGGTCAGTGCTGAGGGAGCGGGTCCTTCGGAGGGGTCAGTGCTGAGGGAGTGGGCACTGTCGGAGGGTCAGTGCTGAGGGAGTGCCGCACTGTCGGCGGGTCAGTGCCGAGGGAGAGCCACACTGTCGGAGGGTCAGTGCTGAGGGAGCGCCGCACTGTCGGAGGGTCAGTGCTGAGGGAGTGGGCACTGTCGGAGGGTCACTGCCGAGGGTGCGGGCACTGTCGGAGGGTCACTGCCGAGGGTGCGGGCACTGTCGGAGGATCAGTGCTGAAGGAGTGGGCACTGTCAGATGGTCAGTGCTGAGGGAGTGTGCACTGTCGGAGGGTCAGTGTTGAGGGAGCGGGCACTGTCGGAGGGTCAGTGCTGAGGAAGCGGGCACTGTCGGAGGGTCAGTGCTGAGGAAGCGGGCACTGTCGGAGTGTCAGTGCTGAGGGAGAGGGCACTGTTGAAGGGTCAGTGCAGACGGAGTGGGCCCTGTCAGAGGGTCAGTGCTGACGGAGTGGGCACTGTCGGAGGGTCAGTGCTGAGGGAGTGGGCACTGTCGGAGGGCCCATGTTGAGGGAGTGGGCACTGTCGGAGGGTCAGTGCTGAGGGAGTGGGCACTGTCGGAGGGTCAGTGCTGAGGGAGCGGGCACAGTCGGAGGGTCTGTGCTGAGGGAGTGCCCCACT
>NW_025148150.1:0-1333 GCF_004010195.1 Chiloscyllium plagiosum | reverse complement strand
GGATATCCAGTAGCCATTAATTTCGTCAGAAGGGCAAGATAAAGGGAAAACACATTTAAAGTGAACGGTTTGATGTCGAGAAAGAATTTGCAAATTGTTTTTCACCCATTGGGTTTTGGGGTTTGGAATGAATATTTTGAGAAGGTGGTTTTCAACGGTAATATCACAACAGTTAAGAAGTAATTGGATGAGCACTTGAAGTGTCATAACATTCCAAGTTATGTGTCTCGTGTCGGAAACTGGGACAAATTTGGACCAGGCTGAATTTCTGATGGCACAGAGACGATGTCTCTGTATTTGAGGAAGGTAAATCATTGAGGAGCTTAAGTCAGAAATTGCTGTGCTACCGGAGAACACAGTAACAACGGTTATAGAAATGGATTCTAATGCCATTTACAATTACGCCGATGTAACAGGAACAGAAAATACAGCTTCCTTACAGTCTGAAACGAGAGAATGTAAAACAAGGAAATGGCAGAACTGTGAAGAAACTATACCAGTTCTGTCTTCACAGAAGATTTTTTTTTAATATTCCCAGGAAACTAGGAAACCTAAGGGTTAGATAAGGTGGTCAGTGAGAGCCTTTTTCCTCGGATGTTGAAGGCTAACACAAGGAAACATAGCTTTACATGGAAGGGTAATAGCTCTCGGTCAGATATTAGGGGTATTATGTTCACTCAGAGAGACGTAGAAGCGTGGAACGGCCTGCCTGCAACTTTATTCGAGTAGCCAACGATAATGGAATTGGACAGACATATTTTTAATAATGAAACGGAGTTGCTTACATGGGCATCAGATAATTGTCATTGATCAGCAAAATATCAAAGGTCGAATGATCTGTACTGCACTGTTACGTTTTGTGTCCTAATTTCTAAGCTTGTTGGAAAAGGGAACAGAATTAAATCTGTAAATGCATGGTTTTTCAGAAATTATTTGGATTGAAATGAATGGGCATAGACACAGCCATAAAAGATTTTTAAATGTGAATCATATCTGAGCAACTGACGGGTAGATATATTATGGAAAAGCGCTCTACGATTGTGTTGGGATGTTAAAAAACTTTTTGATGAAGCCCCAAGCATATTTTGCAAAATCAAATCTTATGAAATTGAGGCTTATATATGGATGTAGAATGGGAGAGCAGGGAGGAGACAGTGAGTTAAACTTTTTGATTTGATTTTGAGTTTATTACCAGGCATATTTTGCGGGAAAGGTATAATAAAATACAGTGAAATGCTTTCACTTATCGCAACAAAACAGCGCTGTTTTGAGTAATTTAAGCAAATGGAAGAAATGAAAATGTAGCTTGAGAATAGACCATGAGCTCTGAGGA
>NW_025148149.1:0-1333 GCF_004010195.1 Chiloscyllium plagiosum | reverse complement strand
TCACGCACACTCGGAGACTCTCTGGGATTCCCTTTCTCTCAAGCACACTCGGGCAGTCTCTGGGATTCTTTCACACACACTTGGGGACTCTCTGGGATTCTCTCACACACACTCGGCGAATCTCTGGGATTCGCTATCTCTCAGACACACTCGGGGATTCCCTATCTCTCGCACACAATCGGGGATTCGCCATCTCTCACACACACTCTGGGATTCCACATCTCTCACACACACTCTGGGATTCCTAATCTCTCACAAACACTCTGGGATTCCAAATCTGTCACACACACACTGGGAATCTCTGGGAATCCCTATATCACACATACAATCTGGGATTCACTAACACACTCTGGGATTCCACATCTCTCACACACACTCTGGGATTCCCTATCTCTCACACGCACTCAGGGATTCCATATCTCTCACACACACTCTGGGACTCTCAGAGATTCCCTGTCTCGCACACACACTAGGGGACACTCTGGGATTCCCTCACACACACTCGGGGACTCGGAGGGATTGCCTATCTCTCACACACACTCGGGGATTGCCTAACTCTCACACACACTCGGGGACTCTCTGGGATTCCCTATCTCTCACACACAGTCGGGGACTCTCTGGGATACCCTCAGTCTCACACACAATCGGCGACTCTCTGGGATTCCCTATCTCACACACACACACTCGTGGAATCCCTATATCTCACACACACTCGGGGACTCTCTGAGATTCTCTCACACACACTCGACGACACTCTGGGATTCTCTATCTCTCACACACACGCGGGGACTCTCTAGGATTCCCTATCTCTCGCACACAATCTAGGATTCCCTATCTCTCGCACACACTCTGGGATACCCTATCTCTCAAACACACTCTGGGATTCCCTATCTCTCACACACACTCGGGGATTCTCTGGGATTCTCTCACACACACTCGGAGATTCTCTGGGATTCCCTATCTCTCTCGAACATTCTGAGATTCCCTATCTCTGACACGCACTCGCGGACTCTCTGGGATTCCCTATCTCTCACACACACTCGGGGATCCCTATCTCTCACACACACTCGGGGATTCCGTACCACTCACACACACTCGGGGACTCTCTGGGATTACCTATCTATCACACACACTCGGGTACTCTCTGGGATTCCCTATCTCTCACACACACTCGGCGACTCTCTGGGATTAACTATCCATCACACACACTCGGCGACTATCTGGGATTCTCTATCTCTCTCACACACGCGGGGACTCTCTAGGATTCCCTATCTATCGCACACACTCTGGGATACCCTTTATCTCACACACTCTGGGATTCCCTATCTCTCAC
>NW_025148148.1:0-1333 GCF_004010195.1 Chiloscyllium plagiosum | reverse complement strand
TAGAGGAAACCAAGGTTGGAGATATTACAGAGATGGGAAAGCAAGGCTGAAGAAGTTACACAGATAGGAAAATAAGTCTGGAGATGTTTAGGAGTGTGAGGAAAGCAAGGCTGGGCATGTTACAGAGAGTAAATAGCAAGGCAGGCGATAATTCTGAGACAGGAAAGTAAGTCATGAGAGGTTACTGAGGTAGGGATGCAAGGCTGGAGATGTTAAAGAGATTGGATTGCAAGGCTTCAGATGTTAATGAGATAGGAAAGCAAGGCTGGACATGTTTACGGAGAGAGAGAAAAGGAAGGCTGGAGATGTTATAGATATAGGAAAACAAGTCTGGAGGTGTTACAGAGAATTGAAAGCAAGGCTGGAGATGTTACAGAGAGGGGAAAGCAATCAGGAGATGTTACAGATATAGGAAAGCACGTCTGGAGAGGTAACAGAGATAGGAATGCAAGGCTGGAGATCTTATGTAGAGAGGAAAGGAAGGGCGAAAATGTTGCAGAGATACGAAAGCAAGGCTGGAGATTTTGCAGAGATAGGAAAGCAAGGCTGGCGATGTTACACAGATATGAAAGCATGTCTGTAGAGGTAACAGAGATCGGAATGCAAGGCTGGAGATGTTAATGAGATAGGAAAGCAAGGCTGGATATGTTATGGAGAGAGGGGAAAGCGAGGCTGGAAATGTTACAGTGATAGGGAAAGCAAGGCTAGAGTTGTTACAGAGATAGGAAAGCAATGCTAGAGATGCTACAGGGATAGGAAAGTAAGGCTGGAGACGTTACAGAGAGAGGAAAGCAAGCCTGGAGATGTCACATTGATAGGAAAGGAAGGCTGGAGATGTTTCAGACATTGGGAATGCCAGGCTGCAGATGGTAATGAGATAGGAAAGCAAGGTAGGAGTTGTTACGGAGAGAGAGGAAAGCAAAGCTGGAGATGTTACAGAGAGTGGAAAGCAAGACTGGAGATGTTACATAGAGTGGAATGCAAGGCTGGAGATGTTACAAAGATAGGAAAGCAAGGCCGAAGATGCTCCAGAGATAGGAAAGCAAAGCTGGTAATGTTGCAGAGATAGGAAAGCAAGGCTGGAGACGTTGCGGAGAGAGGAAATAAGTCAGGAGATGTAACAGATAAAGGAAAGCAAGTCTGGAGAGATTACGGAGATAGGAATGCCAGGCTGGAGATGTTAATGACATAGGAAAGCAAGGTAGGAGATTGTATGGAGAGAGGAAAGCAACGCTGGAGATGATACAGAGATAGGAATGCAAGTCCGGAGATGTTACACAGATATGAAAGCAAGGCTGGGGATGTTACAGAGAGTGGAACGCAAGGCTGGAGG
>NW_025148147.1:0-1333 GCF_004010195.1 Chiloscyllium plagiosum | reverse complement strand
CAACTTAAATGACCCAGTACAACCCATGGACAAGACCAACGTCATCCACAAAATTCCATGCAAGGACTGCCACAAACACAAAGACAAACAGGAAGAAAGTTAGCCACCAGGATATACGAACACCAGATAGCGACAAAAAGACACGACCTTCTCTCCATCGTAGCCCTTCGCACGGATTAAAAATACCACCATTTCGATTGGGACAATACATCTATCCTGGGACAGGCTCAGCAAAGACATGCTAGAGAATTCCCAAAGGCCTAGCACTCCAACCACAACGCCATAAACAAACACATAGATCGAGATGCCATCTAACAACCCCTCAGAAAACGAACAGGAAATGACATCACCACAAACCCCAGGAACCCCATCCAGGAGAAAGATATAAATAGAAAGCAGGAGACAACAGCTTCGCTTCGCTGGAAGGTCGCCACTGATGGTGTTGTTACCTAGCCAAGTAATGAAACGTCTGGATATCAAAGCTACAGCTCAGCGAGCAAACGTATTTCATGTTTATGTTGCATGAATCTGCGGTTATTGATCCGCAGTTTAATTTCATTCCCTACGTAATATGCTGATTTCTCCAGTTGTTCATCGTTCGATGTGATGCATCCAGTGTGTGCATAACGAGAGGGAGCTTACTTCGTACATCTTGTGTTTATCTGTGCCTTATATCCAGCATTCATCAATTGCGAGAGCAAGGGGCGAGGGCGAGAGCAATGTGTAAGTCTCTCCATGCCCATACACGGCACCCACATCGACAATTCTCCACTGTGCATTTACAGCCAGTTCTCAGTGCCCCTACACCCATGCCCTGCCCCTTTTGATATATCTCCATTATTTTGTGCTGTCTCACTGTGCTCTTCTCACCAGGATGAAGTACTTCTACTCAACCTCCTCCAGATTTTATCTGAAAAAACATTCATTAAGAATCCCTTTGCATAAGCATGCACTTCGCATCTCTCGTTATTTGATTTTCCTGGATGTCTTTCATACGAAAAAACGTTCACAGCAACTTGACTTGAAAAAGAAAATCCGCGCTCCTTTCTATTATTCCAATGCAACGTACATTTCACTGCAGTTTAGTCAACAGGCCCAAACCTTTCTTTGAGATTTTGTAATAGCAGTGCTGCATAGAAACTGACCAGTGGAGTCACAATTTCAATATGGTAGCTGTGATCAATCTGAAAGCAGCACCATCAAAAGCCGTTGTTAACGGCGACGAGAGTAGGATGCGAACCCACGTTTGCAGAGTACAACGGATTAGCAGTACATCACCTTATCCACTCGGCCACCTCGTCACAGTTGCTGGGTATGCTATGACCTTATGAAT
>NW_025148146.1:0-1333 GCF_004010195.1 Chiloscyllium plagiosum | reverse complement strand
TCCATCTCCATGGGCACCTTTGGTGCTGGCCTATAGATGTAAGGATGTTCTTAAATTCTACATCAGTGGAAGTGCATTGTAAATGAATTGTTTCCTGTGTCACACGAAAGAAATGGAGCCAGCTAAGTGAGGGAAAGGAATTATTGTGATCAAACCTGAGAGTGTTGTTGAGGCAGTATTTGGGGTATTGTGGACAGATTTTCTTTCCTTTATATGGAGTGATCTCCTTATCACAGAGAGAGTGAAGAGTAATTCCACCAGGTTAATCGCTGGAATAATGGCACCATGAAGAGTGAGTGAAGATTGATCTGCAGCGCTGTGAGGGAATAAGACGTGATTGCATTGAACCCTGAGAGGGATGGACAATCAATCCTTATATTCGAAACAGATAATGAGAAGGTGATAAATTCATGACTGCTATTTCACTCAGGATGCATGATTCGGGAAAGTTTAAGTGCCTGGGCGGACGTTACGCCCACCCACCCACCCAACCCCTACTCCCCATTGAGAGAGACGGAGAGGTCCAAGTTTTTAATAAACTCTCACCACATTAATACAGTGCAGTTGGTGTGTGATCCTGCACTGAATGCCATTTGAGCCACCATCCTTACAGCAGCCACAATTCCTTCATTCTAAAACAGTTAACTATTCCCACCAGCTTCTGACCTTCATGATGAACATGAATCTATCTTCTCAGAGATGCAAGGTACTTCCTTAAAGTTTAGACCAGAAGACTATAAGACATTGGAGCATAAATTCGGACAGTTAGCCCATTGGGTCTGCTCCATCATTCAATCATCGCTGATAGGTTTCTCAAAGCCATTCTCCGACCTTCTCCTCGTAACCCTTCATCTCCTGAATAATCAAAAACTCTCTATCTCCGTGTCAAACATATTCAATGACCTGACTCCATAGCCTTCTGTGGCAATAAATTTCAAAGATTCACCATTCTATGGTTAAATAACTTTCTCCTTATCACTGTTCTAAAAAGTTTTCCCTTTCATTTAAGGCTGTTACCTCGGATTCTAATCCAATGGAAACATCTTATCAACATCCACTCTCTCCAAGTCATTAAGTTTCCTGTCTATTTCAATTATATTCCCTATCATCCTTTTAAACTTGATCAAGTATAGACCCAGAGTACTCAAACATTCCTCATGCAATAAGCTTTTCATTCCTATGACCATTCTCGTGAAAATATTCTGAACACGTTCCAGGACCAGTACATCCTTCCTGAGGTATGTTGCTCAAAAATGAGCACAATACTCCAAATGTGGTCTGACCAGAGCCGTATACATTCAGTTCTTATGTTCAATTCTTCTCGTAGTAAATG
>NW_025148145.1:0-1333 GCF_004010195.1 Chiloscyllium plagiosum | reverse complement strand
TGGGCAGCATCTGGGGAACAGGAGAGTCAAAGAGTTGGGCATCAGCCCATCATCAGGAAGGCATTGATGCCTTCCCATGTTTTTCATTTCATGATTGACAGAATATTGGGAATCATACGTGTTCCAGAAGGCAGCACTGTATATAGTCCGGATATGGAAAGCAGTCAATCATTTGTTTGGAGAGGGCGTAGATATTTTGAGGTGAAGTACTGATTGATTCAAGTACAAAAACAAGAATTGATAAAGCCCTTGGGCCCGGCGGACAAAACCCGAGTTTACTACAGGAAGACAGGGAAGAGATTCCTGCGCCTTTAGCGATGATCTTTACATCCTCACTGTCAACTGGAATAGTGCTATATGATTGGAGGGCGGTAAATGTTACTCCATGTTCAAGGAAAGTACTAGGGATTATCCTAAGATATACAGACCAGTCAGACTTAAACCCGTATTGGGCAAAGTATTGGAGAGGTTTCTGAGAGACTTAATTTATGATTACTTGAAAAATCATAGTTTGATTAGGAATAGTCAGCATGGCTTTGAGAGGGGCAGATCATGCCTCACAAAACTTATTAAAATCTTTTAGGATGGGATCAAACACATTGAAGAAGGTGGAGCAATGGATATAGAGTGCATGGATTTTAACAAAGCGTTTGATGATATTCCTCAAGACAGGTTCATTCAGAAAGGAAGGAGAGATGGGATCCAAGGAAACCGGTCTGTTTTGATACAGAACTGGCTGGCACATAGAAGACAGAAATTGGTGGTAAATGGGAAGTATACAGTCTGGAGCTCAATGATCAGTGGTGTTCCATTAGGATCAGTTCTGAGACCTCTGATGTTTATTATTTTTATGACTGACTTGGATGCGGAAGTGGAAGGTTAGGTTAGTAAGTCTGTCGATGTATCAAAGATTGTTGAAGTTGTGGATTGTGTGGAGGGCAGTTGTAGTTTGCAATGGGACATTGACAGGATGCAGAACGGGCCTGATAAGTGGAAGATGGACTTCAAACGGAAATGTTTGAAGCAATTCATTTTGGAAGGTCGAATTTTAATGCAGAAAAAATGCATGACCCTCGCATTGTGGAGGAACAGGGCGATCTTGTCGTCCATGTCATAGCTCCCTCAGAGTTGCCACCCAGTTTCATAAGGTTGTTCAGAAGGCGTATGATGTTTTCATTTGCAGGGGGATAGAGTTTAAGAGCTACGAGGTTATGCTACAGCTCTATGGAACCCTGGTGAGATCACACTTAGAATATTGTGATCTGTTCTGCTCGCGTCATTGTAGGAAGGATGTAAAACCTTCAATGAGGGTGCTGAGGAGATTTATCAGGAT
>NW_025148144.1:0-1333 GCF_004010195.1 Chiloscyllium plagiosum | reverse complement strand
CGATGTGCACTAGCCGGATGACAGCAGGGGATCTTTTAGCGCCGAGGTGGACCCAGTGCCTGTTCTTCCCGAGGATCAGATTGTTGAGCTTTCCGTGCTCCTTCCATGAGGTCGGGGCCACCAGAGATCTCGTATTCTGGGAGCTTGTACAATGTATGGGGTGGATTTAAAGCAGCTTGTAGAGCTGTCCTCCAGCTCAGGAATTCTCACATGTGACAGGTCATTGGCATTTGTGTGCACAATTTGCAAAGCTCGAGAAGAGGGCATCAGAATGGCTTTTAGTAAATTGTCGACATGTTGTGCATGCTGCAGTTATTTTCCCAAAGAGCAACGCATCACCTTTACTTCCAGAGTGTACCAAAGTTGTGCACGTCTACAAAGGCATATCTGGTGTCCGTGTAAACTTTATCTGATCTACCTTCAGCAAGAATTCAGGCCTCAGTGAGGGTGAATAGCTCCGCAGCTTGTGCGGATGTCCCGTCTAGTAGCACAGCAGACTTGAGGGTCTCAATAGGAATGCAGACAGTATATCCCGCTAGCGTGTGTTGGCCTGAGGGAATGAGTGAGACCCGTAGGTAAAAAGGATTAGGTCAGGGTTGTATAATAGAGTCTTAGATGTCAGGGTGTGCGGCGAGAACGTGTTGAGCTTTGTCTAAGCGGTCATGGTCTTCTCCGTGGAGGTCTTTGGTGACAGGAAGAAGGGCAGCAAGGTTTCAAGCGAGGGCGCATTGAAGGGAAAGTCTGGCAGGCAGTGTGACCTCATAGTCTGTTCTCCGAGTGACTGTGAAACTTGAGTTGCATTCGAATTAAGCAGCAGGCCGACAGAATGGGAAGCAAATCAGTGCATGGGTAATCCAGCACAACAGAGGTGGACCTTTTGACAGTTACAGTGGTCGCCGCCACGGCTCTTAAACAGTCCTGCATTCCCCTTACAACAGGTGGCAATTGTGCTGAGTAAAAGGCAACAGGAAGCTGGAGGCCCCAATGCATTGGTGTCTAAATACCGGACATATTTACCTCTTTGTCAGTCACATAGAGTTGAAGTAGCTGTGTATGGTCAGGGTCCCCGGCAGCAGTAGAGGAAGTTATGCACTTATTGAGTTCCTTAAAAACATGCTTCATTTCAGATTTTCCGGGCATCTTCGTTGGATGCTTCCAGGAGAATGACTCGCAGTAATTGATCATACCCAAGAATGTTCACAGATCAGTTCGTGTGGCAGGCAAGGAGAGCTTAGTGATGGCGGTTATGTGCTCCTTAGACAATGCTCTGAGAGTGTGCGATAGCTCGTGTAACAGATAGTGTACTGTGCCCTGGCAGAGTTGCATGTTTTCA
>NW_025148143.1:0-1333 GCF_004010195.1 Chiloscyllium plagiosum | reverse complement strand
CCTATTGTCTATTGTCTATTGTCTAACTGCATTGGGGAAACATCCAGACAAGGAGCAGGAGTAGGCCATCGACCTTCCAGGCCTGCTATACCTTTCACTATCATCATGCCTGGTCCTCGAAGGATCACGAGTGCAATGTTGCCTTTTCTCTCGGTACTTTTTGTTGAGTTTAATATCAAGAAACCTCACTCTCTCACACACTCTCTCTCTGTATATATTCAGTGCCTTGTCTCACATGGCCTTCTGTGACAGAGAATTCCACATTTTCACTGCCCTTTGAGTGAAGAATTATTTCCTCATCTCATCCTTAATTGTGGAGGTGCTGGACTGACTATCATCATGCCTGGTCCCCGAAGGATCAAGAGTGCAATGTTGCCTTTTCTCTCGGTACTTTTTGTTGAGTTTAATATCAAGAAACCTCACTCTCTCTCACACTCTCTCTCTGTATATATTCAGTGCCTTGTCTCACATGGCCTTCTGTGACAGAGAATTCCACATTTTCACTGCCCTTTGAGTGAAGAATTCTTTCTTTGTCTCATCCTTAATTGTGGAGGTGCTGGACTGGGGTGAACATGATGGGAGTCTACTACTGTTGCAGGCAGAGCATTCCATGCCCTTACTATCTCTGAGTGAAGAACATAACTGTGATATCTGTCCTGTATGGGTGAACATGACTCCACCTGACCAAGGGGCAGTGCTCCGAAAGCTTGTGATTTCACATTAACCTGTTGGAGTATAACCTGGTGTCATGTGACTTCTGACCTCATTCTGAAAGTTGTCTCCCCGATTCCTGAGACTCTGACCCTGGTTCTAGTCTCCCCAATCCAGGGAAACACCCTCCCAGTATCCAGCTCTGTCCAGCTCTGTTGTAGTGTTTTCATCAGACCCCTCTGACTACAGGGACAGTTGAACAAATCTCTCCTCATGGGACCGTCCTGCCATCCTCAGTATCAGACTAGTGACCCTCCCTGCATTCCCTCTACGGCAGGTCTGCCCTCTCATAGCTGGGGGGACCAACCCTGCACACAACCCTCCAGCTGTGCTCTCCCCAAGGTCCTGTATAACTGCAGCAAGACATCCTGACCTCTGAACTCAGATCCTCTTGCACTGAAGGACAATATACAATTTACCTTCCTCATTGCTTGGCTGTGCCGAGCTGTCTACTGTCATTAAGTGGTGCACAAGGACACCCTTTGGACATCCAAACTTCCCAAGTATCATCCAGATCATGTGCATATATTCAGTGCCTTTTATAAATGACCTGGAGGAGGGGCTAGAAGGTTGGGTGAGCAAGTTTGCAGATGATACAAAAGTTGGAGGAGTTGTTGACAGT
>NW_025148142.1:0-1333 GCF_004010195.1 Chiloscyllium plagiosum | reverse complement strand
CCAAACTTTGAATAACCTGGTACTGTGTGACCTTCTGACCATGTCTGTCTGTCTCTCTCTCTTTGTCTCTCTCTCTCTCTCCCTATGATAAGCATTGTCTCTCCCTGTCACATGCATTGTCCCTCTCTCTCTCTCTCTCTCACTATAATACACACTGTCTCTCTCTCTCTCTGTCACACTCACCATCTCTATACCACACATACCACCTCTCTCTCTGTCATACATACCATCTCTTTCTCTCTGTTTCATACTCACTGTCTTCCTCTCTCTCTCTCTCTCACTCTGTCGCAGTCGCTATCTCTCTCTCTCTCACTCTGTCTCACTCATTGTCTCTCCCACTGTCAAACACATCATCCCTCTCCCCCTCTCGTTCTCTTTCACTGCCTTTCACACACACTGCGTCACTCGCTCTCTCTGTAATACACAACCCCTGTCTCTCTGTCGCACTTGCCATCACCCTCTCTCTCTCTCTCTCTGACACACACAGTCTCTCTCTCTCTCTCTATGTCACACACACCATCTCTTTCTGTCTGTCTGTGTCTCTGTCACATGCACCGTCACTTGCTCTCTCTGTCTCTGTCACATGCACCATCTCTCTCCCTCTCAGTCACACAGACTGTCGCTGTCTCCCTCTCTGTCATACACACCATCCCTCTCTCTCAGTCACACTTGCCAACTCACTCTCACTCTTTCTCTGTGTCACATACACTGCCTCTCCCTCTCTCTCAGTCACAAACACTATCCCTCTCTCTCTCCGTCACATACACCACCTCTATTGTGCACACCATCTCTCTCTCTCCCTCTCCCACTCCCTCTCTCTGTCATATTCACTGTCTCCCTATCTCTCACTGTCATGCAAACAGAGTCTCTCTCTCTCTCTGCCCCTGGTCAGACACACCACTTCTCTCTCTCTCTACCATCACAATTGCCATCTCCCTCCCTCTGTCTCTCTGTCATACTCACTGTCTCTTCCTTTCACATGCATCCATCTCTCTTTCTCGCTATCACACACCGTCTCACTCACTCTATCTCTCTCTGTCACACTGACTGTCCCTCTCTCTCTCATAAACCATCTCTCTCTCTCCGTCATATACTCTCTCTCTCTTTCTCTCTCTGTCAGATTCGCCGTTTCTCTATGTCTCTCTCACTCTGGCACACTCCTTAAGCTCTGTCTATATCACATACACCCTCTCTCTTTATCTCTCTCTCTCTCTATCACATTCACTATCTTCCTCCTTGTCTCTCCCACTCCCTCTCTCTGCCACACTCTCCATCTCTCTATCTCTTGCTCTGTCACATCTTGCCTCTCACTCTTTGTCATACACACCGTCTC
>NW_025148141.1:0-1333 GCF_004010195.1 Chiloscyllium plagiosum | reverse complement strand
CAGGCTCCGTGCCAGAGGCCTGAACCCCATTGCTTGCCCCTGGTAAGTCGCCCCCCCCCGCCACAAGTATCCAAAACGGTATATTGTTCTTGAGGGGAACGGCCGCAGGTGGTTCCTGCACTGGCTGCTTCCTCCCAGTCCCCCTCACTGTCATCCATCTGTCTGCCATCTTTGGAGTTACTACTTCCCTAAAGCTCCGATCTATGACCGTAGTCTAACACGAATCTCACTACAGTCAAACCAGAATCTTACCGCAGTCGAACAAGAATCACACCGCAATCTAACAAGAATCTCACCGCAATCTAACAAGAATCACACCGCAATCTAACAAGAATCACACCGCAATCTAACAAGAATCGCGCTGCAGCTTTACAAGAATCTCACTTCTGTCTAGCAAGAATCTTGCAGCATTCGAACAGGAATTGCACTGCATTTTAACAAAAATCTCACCGCAGTCTTGAAAGACTCTCACCACAGTCTAACAAGAAACTCACCACAGTCCAACAAGAACCTCATTGCTTTTTAACAAAAACCTCACTGCAGTCAATATGAATCTCACTGCAGTCTAACAAGAATCACACCTCAGTCTAACAAGAGTCTCGAAGCAGTCTAACAAGAATCACACCGTAGTCTCACATGAATCTTGATGCAGTCTAACAATAATCTCCCTGCCTTATAACCAGAATCTCACTGCATTTAAACAAAAAATCTCACCGCAGTCTAACAAGAATCTCACTGCAGTCTAACATGATTCTCACCACAGTTTAACAAGTATCTCAGTGCAGTCTAACAAGAATCACACCGTAGTCTCACATGAATCTTCGTGCAGACTAACAAGAATCTCACCGCAGTCTAACAAGAATCTCACTGCATTTTAACAAGAATCTCACCGCAGTCTAACCAGGTTCTTGTTAGAGATTCTTTATAGACTGCGGTGAGATTCTTGTTAGACTGCGGTGAGATTCTTATTAGACTGTGGTGAAATTCTTACCAGATTGCATTGAGATTTGTGTTAGACTGCAGTATGATTCTTGTCACACTGTGGTGTGATTCTTGTTAGATTGCGGTGAGATGCTATTTAAACTGTAGTGAAACTCCAGTCATATTCTTTTTTGACTGCTGTGAGATTCTCATTGGACTGCGTTGAGATTCTTATTAGACTGCAGTCAGATTTTTGTTAGACTGAAGTGAGATTCATATTGACTGCAGTGAGGGTTTTGTTAAAAAGCAGTGAGATTCTTGTAAGACTGCAGTGAGATTCTTGTGAGACTGCAGTGAGATTCTTGTTAGACTGTGGTGTGATTCTTGTTAGACTGCAGTGAGATTCTTGTGA
>NW_025148140.1:0-1333 GCF_004010195.1 Chiloscyllium plagiosum | reverse complement strand
AACTGAGATTCAATCCCTGTCACTGAATGAGATCAATCCCTGTCACTGTCTGAGGGTCAATCACAGTCACTGACTGAGATTCAATCTCTGTCACTAACTGAGATTCAATCCCTGTTACTGACTGAGGCTGAATCCCTGTCACTGACTGAGATTCAAACCCTGTCACTGACTGCCATTCAATCCATGTCACAGACTGAGATTCAATCCCTGTCACTGACTGAGGTTCAATCCCTGTCACTGGCTGAGATTCAATCCCTGTCACTGATGGAGGTTCAATCCCTGTCACAGACTGAGATTCAATCCCTGTCACTAACTGAGATTCAATCCCTGTCACTGTCTGAGGGTCAATCCCGGTCACTGACTAAGGTTCAATCCCTGTCATTGACTGAGAGTCAATCTCTGTCACAGACTGAGATTCAATCCCTGTCACTGACTGCGATTCAATCCATGTAACAGACTGAGATACAATCCCTGTCACTGTCTGAGGGTCAATGCCTGTCACTGACTGAGATTCAATCCCTGTCACTGACTGAGGTTCAATCCCTGTTACTGACTGAGATTCAATCCCTGTCACTAACTGAGGCTCAAACGCTGTCACACACTGAGATTCAATCCCTGTCACACACTGAGATTCAATCCCTGTCACAGACTGAGATTCAATCCCTGTCACTGACTGCGATTCAATCCATGTAACAGACTGAGATACAATCCCAGTCACTGTCTGAGGGTCAATGCCTGTCACTGACTGAGATTCAATCCCTGTCACTGACTGAGGTTCAATCCCAGTCACTGAATGAGATTCAATCCCTGTCACTGACTGAGATTCACTTCCTCTCACTGAATAACATTCAATCCCTGTCACTGACTGAGGTTCAATCCCTGTCACTGACTGATATTCAGTCCCTGTCACTGTCTGAGGGACAATGCCGGTCACTGACTGAGATTCAATCCCAATCACTGACTGAGATTCAATCATGGCACTAACTTAGAATCAATCACTGTCACTGACTGAGGCTCAATCGCTGTCTCACACTGAAATTCAATCCCTGTCACACACTGAGATTCAATCCCTGTCACAGACTGAGATTCAATCCCTGTCACTGACAGCGATTCAATCCATGTAACAGACTGAGGTACAATCCCTGTCACTGTCTGAGGGTCAATGCCTGTCACTGACTGAGATTCAATCCCAATCACTGACTGAGGTTCAATCCCTGTCACTGACTGAGATTCAATCATGGCACTGACTTAGAATCAATCACTGTCACTGACTGAGGCTCAATCGCTGTCTCACACTGAAATTCAATCCCTGTCACACACTGAGATTCAATCC
>NW_025148139.1:0-1333 GCF_004010195.1 Chiloscyllium plagiosum | reverse complement strand
GCAAGAAATCCATAGTGTCGTGACGGAAGCTGGTGATCCCCTGTACAATAGGTTTCAAGATGCCTTCCACATAGCCGGAGAGATTCTCAATGGGACCCTATGGGACTCTACACCAGCATCCCCCACAATGATGGCATCGCGGCAACAGCCTCAGTACTCAACATCAACAACTGCCAGTCTCCAAACACCATCCTACAACTCATCTGCTTTATCCTCGATCACAACGTCTTCACCTTTGACAACCAGTTCTTCATCCAGACACACGGAACAGCCATGGGGACCAAATTTGCACCCCAATATGCCAAATTTTTATGCACAGATTCGAGCAAAGACTTCTTCTCTATGCAGGATCTCCAACCAACGTTGTACATCAGGTACATTGATGACATTTTCTTCCTCTGGACCCATGGCAAGGAGTCACTGATAAAACTACACAGTGACATCAACAAGTTTCATCCCACCATCAAACTCACCATGGACTACTCTCGACTATCTGTCTCATTCTTGGACACATGCGTCTCCATCAAGGATGGACACCTCAGCACCACTCTCTACTGCAAACCCACAGACAACCTCACAATGCTACACTTCTCCAGCTTCCACCCAAAACATATTAAAACAGCCATTCCCTATGGACAAGCCCTACGCATACAACGGATCTGCTCAGATGAGGTGGAAGATGACGGACACCTGGAAGTACTCAAAGATGTCCTCACAAGAACGGGGTATGATGCTGAACTCATCGACCACCAGTTCCGAAGTGCCACAGCAAGGAACCGTAATGACCTCCTCAGGAGACAGACACATGCTGCAGCTGACAGGGTACCCTTCGTTGTTCAGTACTTCCCATGAGCTGAAAAATTACACCATGTTCTTCGTGACCTTCAACACATTATCAGTGAGGATGAGCACCTCACCAAGACCTTCCCCACACCTTCACTACTTGCCTTTAAACA
The DNA here is from genome assembly GCF_004010195.1 of Chiloscyllium plagiosum. NCBI lineage: Eukaryota > Metazoa > Chordata > Chondrichthyes > Orectolobiformes > Hemiscylliidae > Chiloscyllium > Chiloscyllium plagiosum. The sequence goes on along the minus strand of NW_025148139.1, from coordinate 377 downwards.
ACCGCCAAACCTCAAACAGATCATTGTTCGTAGCAAACTGCCCGGCTCTCAGGACAACTCCATACAGCCCTGTCAAGGTGGACGCAGCAAGAGGTGTCAGATTGTGGACAATAGATACCACTATTATGCGTGAAAACACCTCCCACCATGTACATGGCAGGTACTCATGCGACTCAGCCAATGTTGTCTATCTTATACGTTGCAGGCAAGGATGCCCGGAGGCATGGTACATTGGGGAAACCGAGCAAAGGCTACGACAACGAATGAATGGGTACTGCACAACAATCAACAGACAGGAGAGTTCCCTCCCAGTTGGGGAACACTGCAGGGATCCAGGACATTCAACCTCGGACTTTCGGGTGACCATCCTCCAAGGC
>NW_025148138.1:0-1333 GCF_004010195.1 Chiloscyllium plagiosum | reverse complement strand
ATTCAACACCTGGAACAAAAGACACAAACACCTGCCACTCGCTGTCTTTGAGACCAACAACCCTAATCCCAATTTGGAATGCAGAACAAATCCCACAAAGAGTCCCCAATCTGTTATAGACCAGGCCCGACCCCCTCAAAACATTTCAAGAAAATATCCCAGACCCTCATTTTGCCAATTATTTGAAGAAGGTGTAACGCAGATATTTCAGGAGGGATGCAACTGGTCAAGTCACATAGTTTTAAACAAAACAGGATTTATTTACGAGATTGACAAATTAAACCCTGAAAAAGACAGCAGTATACCAAATAATTTAACCTATCTGAAAACCCAACAAATTATCCCAACTTAATGATGCTGTCCCAAATGTTTGTGACAATCCTACTGGGCATACAAGGTAAACTCAAACACAGGGTCTTCCAGGAGAGATGTCAGAGAGAGAGGAGGATCAGCACGGACCTGCTCCTTTGGGTCCAGCAGCTTTATTCACCTTTTTTTCTAAATCTCGAAAGTTTTTTGCCTGAGGCAGTATCTGTTAGCTATAATCAAACTGGCCCGAAAACCCATCAAAGATGGAAATGTGTTGCTGGAAAAGCGCAGCAGGTCAGGCAGCATCTAGGGAACAGGAGAATCGACGTTTCGGTCATTAGCCCTTCTTCAGGAAACCCATCAAACCCAGTCTTTTCAGAAGCTGTGTTTTTACGAACTCCTGAAAATAAAACTAAGGCCAACATCACCTTGTTAAAGGAGCAGCCTCATCATGGTTAGGATGAGGTCGAGTAAGTTTTTCCCTCTTGTTGGTTCCCTCACCACCTGCCACAGATCCAGTCTAACAGTTCTGTCCTTTCCGACCCGACCAGCTCAATCAGTCGTACTGCTGCTGAGACACTCTTGATGGTGGACATTGAAATCCCCCCCACCCCAGGGTACATGTTGTGCCCTTGTCACCTTCAGTGGCTCCTCCAAGTGTTATTCAACATGGAGGAGAACTGATTCATCAGCTGAGGGAGATGGTATGTGTTAATTAGCATGAGGTTTCTTTGCCCATGTTTAACTTGAAGCCATGAGACCTCATGGGGTCCGGGGTCAATGTGGAGGACTCACAGGGGAACTGTCTCCTGACTGTTCCCCATGGTGCTGTCATCTCTGCTGGGTCTGTCAGGACATATTCAGGGATGGTGATGGTGGTGACTTGGACAGAGTCTGTAAGGTATGTTTCTGTGAGTATGACTATGACAGGTTATTGCTTGGCTAGCCCATGGAACAGCTCTCCCAGTTTTGGCAGTATCCCCCAGATGTTAGTAAGAAGGACGTTGCAGGATCGACAGGGCTG
>NW_025148137.1:0-1333 GCF_004010195.1 Chiloscyllium plagiosum | reverse complement strand
GATCAAATCCATAGAGAGTGCCCCAAATGCTCTTTCAGCAAGGCTCTAAAACTGCAGGAAGATGGCTTTACTTATGTTCTCGAATCATCATAAAATGAAGGACAGCATACCATTGACTGCACCCGTTACTGCACACAGGGTTTGATTCAGAGCAGTCAGCATCGACTTGTGAGTGGGAGATCATGCTTCCCAAATTTGTTCGAGTTCTTTGATGAAATGACCAGGAAGGTTGATGAGGACAGAGGGGTAGATATAGTCTCTATGGATTTCAGTAAGGCCTTTGATAAGGTCCCACACGGCAGGCTACTCTGGAAGTTTCCATCACGTGGAATGCTGGGGGAACTGGCCAATTGGATACACAATTGGTTTGATGGTAGAAAGCAGATGGTTTAGTGGAAGGATGCTTGTCAGACTGGAGGCTGGGTCCATTGTTGTTTGTTATCTATGAATTGGTTGTGAATGTACAAGTTATGATTAGTAATTTTGCAGATGACACTAAAGTAAGTGGGAGCATGGTCAGTGAGGAAGTTTATCAGAAATTGCAGCAGGACCGTAATCAGGTGGGGAAGTGGGCCGAGAAATGGCAAATGGAATTTAATATAGATGCGTGATGTCTTACATTTTCGGAACTCAAGGCAAGGTAAGAGTTTCATGGTGCATGGGAGGATCTTCAAGGGTGTAGTGGGCAGAGAGACCTTGGGGTTCAGGTGCATGGTTCTCTGAGAGTGGAGCCACAGGTAGACAGGGCAGTGAAGAAGGCATTTGGCCCATTGGCCTTCATCAGGCAGGACATGGAGTACAGAAGTTCGGAATTTATGTTGCAGTTACACAGGACTTTGGTAAGGCCGCACTTGGAGTATTGTGTTCAGCTTTGTCACCTTGTTATAGGGAGGACGCTATTGAATTAGAAAGAGTGCAGAAGAAATTTTCAAGGATGTTGCCAAGACCCAATGGTCTGAGTTATAGGGAGAGTTTGGACAAGCTTGGACCTTTTCTTTAGCATATAGGAGACTGAGGGAGTCCTTATAGAGCTGTATAAGATCACTATGGTAGGGTTAATGCTCTCAGTCTTTTTCCAAGGTTTAGTGGATCGAGAATGAGAGACGATCAGTTTAAGGTTAAAGGGGAAGGATTAAAAGGGAATCTGAGGGACCACTTATTTACATAAATGGCTGGTGTACGGATGAGCTGCCAGCAGATGTGGTTGGGGGGTACATTAACAACATTTCAAACGCATTTGGATAAATTTGTGAATAGGAAAGGACTGGAAGGATATGGGCCAACTGCAGGGAATTGGTTTAGCGTGGATGGACATTTACAAGGTGGAGTCGAA
>NW_025148136.1:0-1333 GCF_004010195.1 Chiloscyllium plagiosum | reverse complement strand
TGCAAAGATAGAGAATCCCAGGTAACTGCGCAGGTAGAGAGTACCAAGTAACTGCACAGATGGTGAGTCCCAGGTAACTGCGCAGAGAGAGTACCCAGGTAACTGCACAGATAGAGAATCTCAGGTAACTGCGCAGATAGAGAGTACCCAAGTAACTGCACAGAGAGAGTCCCAGGTAACTGCGCAGAGAGAGTACCCAGGTAACTGCACAGATAGAGACTCCCAGGTAACAGCGCAGATAGAGAGTCCCAGGTAACTGCGCAGATAGAGAGTCCCGGGTAACTGCGCAGATAGAGAGTCCCGGGTAACTGCGCAGATAGAAAGTCTCACGTAACTGCACAGATAGCGAGTACCCAGGTAACTGCGCAGATAGAGAGCCCCAGGTAACTGCGCAGATAGAGAGCCCCAGGTAACTGCGCAGATAGAGAGTCCCAGGTAACTGCGCAGATAGAGAGTCCCAGGTAACTGCAAAGATAGAGAGTCCCAGGTAACCGCAGGTAGAGAGTCCCAGGTAACTGCGCAGAGAGAGTACCCAGGTAACTGCACAGATAGAGAGCCCCAGGTAACTGCACAGATAGAGAGTCCCGGGTAACTGCGCAGATAGAAAGTCTCACGTAACTGCACAGATAGCGAGTACCCAGGTAACTGCACAGATAGAGAGTGCCCTGATAACTGCACAGGGAGAGACTATCCAGGTAACTACAGACGTAGCGATTGCCCTGATAACTGCACAGACAGAGAGTAACCAGATAACTGCGCAGATAGAGAGTTCCAGGTAACTGCACAGATAGAGAGCCCCAGGTAACTGCACAGATAGAGAGTCCCAGGTAACTGCGCAGATAGGGAGTCCCAGGTAACTGCGCAGATAGAGAGTCCCAGGTAACTGCAAAGATAGAGAGTCCCAGGTAACTGCGCAGAGAGAGTACCCAGGTAACTGCACAGATGGAGAGCACCAGGTACCTGCACAGATAGAGAGTCCCAGGTAACTGCACAGATCGCGAGTACCCAGGTAACTGCGCAGATAGAGAGTCCCAGGTAACTGCGCAGATAGAGAGTCGAAGGTAACTGCGCAGATAGAAAGTCTCACGTAACTGCACAGATAGCGAGTACCCAGGTAATTGCGCAGATAGAGAGCCCCAGGTAACTGCGCAGATAGAGAGTCCCAGGATACTGCGCAGATCGAAAGTCTCACGTAACTGCACAGATAGCGAGTACCCAGGTAACTGCGCAGATAGAGTGCCCCAGGTAATTGCGCAGATAGAGAGCCCCAGGTAACTGCGCAGATAGAGAGTCCCAGGTAACTGCGCAGATCGAAAGTCTCACGTAACTGCAC
>NW_025148135.1:0-1333 GCF_004010195.1 Chiloscyllium plagiosum | reverse complement strand
GTAGAAATCCCCAAGATAGGGAAATCTTGAAAAAACTCAAGGAAAACCTCCTCTCCATTGTAATAATGCTCCAGTCCGCTATTCTCAGACTCAGACCTGTGCAGCTGTTGATCTCTGTTACTGTTGGAGCTGATACATCTGTTAATACAGTGGGATAGCGTACTGAATGAAGCCTCTTACTAATAGGAGAGGGAAACCCTCCGTGACACAGTTGCATTGCATGGAGACCGATATCAATCACAGTCAGAACAATAAAACTTTCAATACAGCACATTCGTTCACAATATATCTGGACTGGATTATATGTTGACATTGCTCGCTATTGGTCACATCTCCAATCACCAATTGCTGTTGTGACTTCAATTGTGAGGGAGAATAAAAATATTTTATTTTTGTAGGCTATATGATTCTGCTCTGTTGTCCGTTTACTATGGCGTAACCATCTTTCCAAAAATCCCTCCACCCTCCAAAAGAATCACAGTCAGGATGTTGTGACTGTGCTGATCTCTCCTCCACCGGAGCAAACACCAGCGAAGAGACTGTCATTGGGCACAGTCGCCATGAACATAGACAGGAAGTGTGGACTTCTCTGAATGTTCCTCTCACTACTCGAATAAGGCAACTTTGGAACTTCCATAGAGAACATGCTTCAGTAATTTATTTATAAAAATTGACAGACTTCTTAATGCAGTTTCATTTGCTGTAAACCAGACTTTTTTATGCATTTTGTCTTCAGTCCAACACAACACTAAAAGTGACAATTATAATGAACGGTATATATTTAGACGTATGAATTAATGAGGCAGGTTCGAATGAACATGTTATTGGCTGGGAGATAGGGCAGAATGGGAGCAGTGGCTGTGGAGACTGCAAGGGGAGTACAATGATATTCCCCATTCATCATCCCTCTTTCTGACACACAGAATTAAATCTAATGCATAACAAGGAAATAGCCAACATTTGGGAGATGCAATACTGAATGACATTGTGAACTAAAAGGATATTATTCAATGTGATAAAGTGAACTATACTTTATATACATACCATTTAATCATTGGGAATACAGATCGAGTAGCGTCACCGGACCTGAAACATTCACTTTGATTTCTCTTCACAGATACTGCCAGACTTCCTGAGCTGTATATTTGAGATTTATCATGTTGTTCATATCTGGCAGAGTACTTACAATTAAAAGCAGACACTCGTAACAAGATGTGAAAGGCAATGGGGACAATACAGGAGTCTAACAGTAGAGATATAGTCATTCCAAATTGAAGAGACGATGGACTGAGTTTCCCCTACTTTTGCTGTAAATAATTCTGTGATATATAAT
>NW_025148134.1:0-1333 GCF_004010195.1 Chiloscyllium plagiosum | reverse complement strand
AATATAAGAAAGCCATTCAGCCCATCAGATCTAGTGGATAAAAAGAGGCGCAATGCATTTACTCACTCCTGCCTCTTACACAATAAGACAATTTAAAATAAAAGCAGGTGTTGGAATCCAAAATACACACGCAGGAAGCTGGAAGAACAGAATAAGCAAGGCAGCATCAAGGCGTTGAGAAGTGAACGCTTTGGATATAACCCTTCGTCAGGCTTGTGGATGGGGGTAAGGGGGTCTATAGATAAAGTGGCGGGTGAGGGAGGAAGAGGCAGAGTGGCGAGGTGGGGGATAAGTGAACACAGATAAAGGGTATCAGCGAGTTGTTGATGGGAGTGCTGAATCCAGTTGGAAGCTGGTCAAAAGTTTGCTCAGAGGAATGGAAGGGAGGGGAGGGCTTGGGAAGGGAGTCGGGGGATTGGAAGGGAGGTTATGTGAAAGGGAGAATTCAATGTTGAGTCCCGGATTGTAGCCTGCACAGGTGACAGATGAGATCTTGTTCCTCCAGATTATGGTTTGATTCATTGTGGTTATGGCGGAGGCCAAGGATGGCTATGTCGGAAAGGGATTGGGAAAGAGAATTGAAATAGGAAGTGACTGGAATGTCTTCCATTCCACCTAACGACCCTACCTTTCAGCTCCCAACCGGATTCATCACTCCCATCGCCCAACCAGCTTGTACCCACCACTTGTGTCCACATAGCCGTAACTTACCATCCCCCGATCTCCCCACCCCAACCACTCCCTTCCCTCTTTATCTGCAGCTCTTCCTACCCCCAACCCAGTTCTGAAGGCCAGTTATACCTGAAATATTGACTTTCCCAGCTCATGATGCTGCCCGGCTTGCTGTGTTCTTCCAGCCTTCTGTTTGTCTCCGATAACGCAGGAAGATAGAGTTTAGTTAGCACAACGTGCTGGTAGCCAGAAACCATGGGTTGCCCATTGAAGTCCTTGAACCTCTGCCCTCGAGCCAGGAGGAAGACATCCAGTCCCTCGAGACACTGACACATGAACAGAAGAGGCCATTCAGCCACTCCAAACTGTTACACTGAAATAGGAGGATGTCATTGTTGCTGCAACACGACAAACCAATGAGGCACAGACTGCACAGACAGACTGCTCCATAGTGTTCCTCCTGACTCTATTGCTAACGGTGCACACGTGTTATGTTAACGTGGTTTGCCGATCATGAGGATGGAAATTGATTGGTTTGTACCAAGTCCCAAGGAGGCACCTTCCATCTCCGAGATATTACGGACTAGGCTAGAACACTCAAAACATTTTTAAACAGGCAGCCCAGCGTATACCTTTGCAATTTGTTTCGGTAAGTGTACAA
>NW_025148133.1:0-1333 GCF_004010195.1 Chiloscyllium plagiosum | reverse complement strand
CTCCTTGCATTTTCCTTAACCTTATCAGCCATACTTACGTCATGCCCCATTTCTGCCCTCCTGATTTCCCTGGGAAGTGTTCTCCTATACCCTGTATGCTCCCCAATAGATTCCCGTGATCCCTGCTGCCTATCCTTGACACATCCCTCCTTCTTCTTCCTTGACCAGATCCTCAATATCCACTGCCATGTCCTGTTCCCTACTCCTGCTAGCATTGCCTTTCACACTAACAGGAACACGCTGTTCCTGAAATCTCACTGTCAACTGTTGAAAGAATTCCACTTGCCAGATGTCCCTCTATCTGAGAATAGGTTCCCCAAATCATCTTTTTAAAGCTTCTACCAAATACCATCACAATGCGCCTTGCCCCAATTTATCATGTTAAATTGTGTCAAAGGCTTATTATTTTCCAGAACAATATCAAACAGAATTACGGTCAGTGATCCCAAAGTGCTCCCACTCTAACAGCTCAGTCACACGTCCTGCGTTACATCCCAAGAGGAAATAAACGTGAGGCCAGAATCAGATCAGCCACGGTCTTATGGAATCGCAAGGCAGGCATGAGGTGGCGAATGTCTGTATATACAAGTGTGTGTGTGTGTGTGTTTGTCTGCGTGTGTCTGTGCGTGTGTTTTCCTGTGTTTGTGTGCGCGTGCACACTTTATGTGTCTGTGTGTTTGTCTGCCCGTGTGCGTGCGTGTGTGTCTGTAATTGTGTGTATGCGCGTGTATTTGTGTGTGTTTCTCTGTTTGGGTGTGCGTGCGCGCGTGTGTGTTTATCTGTGTATGTGCTTGCCAGTGTCAGTGTGCATGGATGTGCGTGTGTGTGCTGGCCTGTGTCTGTGCGTGACTGTGTGCTTATGTGTGCGTGTGTGCGTTTGTGCATGTCTGTGTGTGCATCTGTGTGTTTGTCTGTGTGTGTGTACGTTTGTGAACGTGTTGTGTGTTTGCCTGTGTCTGTGTATGTGTTTGCCTGTGTCTTTGTGTGTGCGTATATGTCTGTGTATATGTGTGTTTGCCTGTGTCTGTGTGTGTTTGTATGCACGTGTGTATGTTTGTCTATGTGTGTGTGTTTGCCTGTGTCTGTGTGTATGTATATGTATGTGTGTTTATGTGTGCATTTGCTGTGTGTGTGTGTGTGTGTTTGCCTGTGTCTGTGTGTGTGCGTGTATGTTTGTGTATGGGTGTGTTTGCCTGTGTCTGTGTGCATGTTTGTGTGCACGCGTGTGTGTTTGTATGTTTGTGTATGTGCGTGTGTGTTTGCCTCCGTCTGTGTGTATGTATGTGTATGTGTGTTTGTGTGTGTATTTGCCTGTGTGTGTGTTTGTGTGCGT
>NW_025148132.1:0-1332 GCF_004010195.1 Chiloscyllium plagiosum | reverse complement strand
CATGTGATTGCTGTATTACCCTTGTTATACGTATCTCTAATGTCCTCATATATCCGCCCAACACTATAACCAATGTTGGATATCAATAGCTGTTGCAATTTTCCTGTATGGCCACGCAGGATTTAAAGCCAGATAGGATGGATCAGAGGTAGGGACACTACCACTGCATCACAAGACCTGCTGTGCTGCAACAAAATGTACTACCAATACTTGCAGTCCCTTGTGCTTTTAAGCTCCATCAGAACTGATTCTATACCTTCATCTTCAAAGCTAAAACCTTTTGACTTCTCTGCATTCTGTAATTTTGAGATTATTTACCTCCTGTGCCACTCACAGCTCTCAAGGTTGAGGGGTAATTACCAAAGTAAAAGGTATATTAGCCCTTAATGTGAAGGGGATGGAATGTAAATGCTGGGAAGATAAACAGAGATTATAGAAGGCCCTATTATGACCATACACATCTTAAAAATCACAGGTGAGCATCTTCTGGTTTAGAGGATTCCAAAAATTCACAAGCTCTGACTGAAGATATTTCTCCACAGTTCAGTAGTAAATAGCAATTCTGAGACCAAGGTTCAAGTATTATACTCCAGATAAGCTAAGGAATGTCTCTTAACTGCTTAGAATATAAGCAATAGGAGCAGGAGTAGGCCATTCGGCCCCTAGAGCCTGCTCTGTTCAATAGCATCATTGCTGGTCTTTTTGTGGACTCAGCTCCACTCACCCACCTACTCACCAAATCCCTTACTTCTCTTACTATTCAAAAATCTGTCTATCTATCTTTGTTTTAAATACATTCATTGGCAGGGAATTCCACAGATTCACAGCCCTTTGGTGAAGAAGTTCTTCCTCAATGACGAGCAACATAAATCCTCTGAGAAATGTATATCTTTTGATTAGATCATTGCTTATTTCCCAGAACTCTGGAAGCAAAGATCCATCCTGCTCAATCTCTCCTGGGAGAAGGACAGTCCTTTCAATCCTGGAATCAGTCTCATGAACCCTGTTTAAGCCAAGTAAATCCTTCTTATTGGTAAGCACATTGAATTCTACAAAGTTACGGTCTCAGAAGCCTCCTATGTTACTGCAGCAAGATTACTGTTGTACTCCAACCCCTTTCCAATAAGTTAACAACCTAGTTTCTTTCTGAATTACTTGGTGTACCTCCATGTCAAAGTGGTTTTGTGGTACAGTGGGTAGTGTCCCTGCCTCAGAGCCAAAGCACTAGGTTTGAGTGGCACTCGAGGAGTTGAAGGTCAAGGAATGTGTCATCATAATGCAGTTAAATATGCTGATTAGCAACCTACGAATCTTTTCAATACTCACCAATGG
>NW_025148131.1:0-1332 GCF_004010195.1 Chiloscyllium plagiosum | reverse complement strand
ATTTGGAGATAAGCCACGTAGATATCTGGCTTATAAAGAAAAATGCTTCCCAATCTATTATGTCTGTTAGATAGAAGGTTGGCACAGTTACCCGTGAGTTAACGAAGATTAATGTTAGATTTAGTGAATACTTTGCAGAGTAATATCAGTCAGAGGGAGATGAACACAGTGCAGCGAGAATGCAGGCCTTCTTTGAGATCCTGCACCTCCCTAGTATAAACGCGGAACAGGTTTCCTGTTGAATGGGCCTATGACAATACAGGAGGTGCAGGAAGCAATAAAGCATCTCCAAGGTTGCAACACTGGGGTCAGATGGATTCCCAAGTTAATTCTATAAGGAATTAATAAATGTGTTGGTGAGGCAAACACTGGGGTCAGATGGATTCCCAAGTGAATTCTTTAAGGAATTCATAAATGTGTTGGTGGAGCCACCTCTGAGGATGTATAGCTATTCATATGCACAGGATTATCTTCCGCCCTCTCTTAGGGAGGCTAATATCTCCCTCATTTTAAAGAAGGAGAAAGAGCCCGAAGAATGTGCTTCATACAGACCCATTTCACTTTTGAATGTAGAATTTAAAATTCTACCCAAGACGCTGGCCCTGAGGTTGGAAAAGGTGTTGTTCTGTATTGTGAAAGAAGATCAGATGGGTTTTGTTAAGGGCCGTAGTTCCTCCAACAATATCAGGAGGGTACTGAACATGGTGCAGGTATGCCATCAAAGGTTGATCCTGGGTTCAGTGGCCTCCCTAGATGCAGAAAAGGAATTTGACCAGATAGAATGGCTATACCTGTTTGGGGTCCTCAAGCGCTTTGGTCTGGGGACAACCTTTGCGAGATGGGTGGTGGTGCTGTATAATGATCCGAAGGCAGTAGTCATCACAAACGGCAATAAGTCAGATAAATTAAAACCTGGGAGAGGTAGTCGCCAAGGGTGTCCTCTTTCACCGCTGCTATTTACCTTGGCAATTGAGCCATTAGCTGAGGCTATCAGGAGGGATTCTGAAATAGTGGCGCCAGGAGTGGGAATGAGGGAACATAAGATTACCCTGTATGCTGATGATGTCCTTTTGTTCTTGGCCAATCTGGAGGAGTCCGTTCCTCGATTGATTCAAACAATTAATTTATTTGGCAGTTTTTCGGGCTGCAAGATCAAATTTACAAAATCAGAAGCTATGCCGATCGGGGAGGGGAAGAATTAGTGGAGGTGCCTGATCTGAAGGATGGAATGCAGTTCCTGTTTAGATGGTCGTCAAAAGGGTTTTTGTATTTGGGAATTTTTATTAACCCTGCCTTCAACCAGCTGTATAAAGCTAACTATGTACAATTACT
>NW_025148130.1:0-1332 GCF_004010195.1 Chiloscyllium plagiosum | reverse complement strand
TGTAAAAGCAAGAAGGATATTCCTGATAATTGGGAATTTCAGTTTGTTACAGGCTAAGGGTGAAGTGGAGAGCTGACATGAGCAAAAAGTCTTGAAACAGAGTGGTGAGCCTGAGGAAGTCTTTGCCACAGAAGGAGGTTGAGATCGAAATACCAAATGTTTTCAGGTTGGAGTTACATTAAGCTGTTCGGGGTAAATGGTTCAAGGCGTATGGGAAGAAAGCAGGAAAAGAGGGCTGGGTTGGATGATGAACCGTGGTGATACTGAATGGTGGAGCCGATGGTAAGGACTGATTATTCATTCACCTTTTCCTCCTAATCGATGTTGCAGTCTGAAATAGAAAAGGGAATGATGGGAATAGACTTTTTTAAACTTGAAGTGAAGTGGAAATTGAGCAAGTTTTCAAGCAACATATGTTGCATTGTGCTCTGATGTGGACTTGCATGATTTTCACACATTTGATTGCCAAAGGCAGACACGAATCAAGCTGTAAAAAAGTGATGAATGAATATTGATACATGACTCTGGTGCTACCCCCAGTCAATACATTCATCATGAACTTCACAGGCCATTATCTTTGTATCCCCACTAGACAACGTAGATGTCCAAGAGAGTGGTGTGTAACTAATGCTCTTCCTCTTTTCTGGAAGGAAAATAGGGTTGTTCTGCAAAACTATATGCGGTAATATGTACATCGCCACTTGGGTAGATATTGAATAGATGACTTAGCAATAACTTTATGTGTATTTGGGAAAAAAAATGGTATAATTAGGTACCGTCTGCAGGGCTTTGAACTGGATATCATAGCGGTAATATGTACATCGCCACTTGGGTAGATATTGAATAGATGACTTAGCAATAACTTTATGTGTATTTGGGAAAAAAATTGTATAATTAGGTACCGTCTGCAGGGCTTTGAACTGGATATCATATGCCTGACAAAAATGATTGAAGTTTTCCAAGAGGTGTGGAAGGTGATCCATGTGGAGCAGTGGGAGTTGACTACGTTGACATTAGTAAGGTTTTCGAGTATTTATCTCATTGGAGGCTCATCCAGGAGACTAAAACAGCACGGGGTCGACGATAGTTTGGCTGATTTTTGTCCAGAATTGGCTTGCACATAGAAGGAAGAGGGCAGTGGTGAAAGGGTATTATTCTCAGTAGAGGTGTGAGACTGAGGGCGCACTACAGATGATATTTGCTATTTGTGACGAATATTAATGCTTTGGATGAAAATGCAGATTGGTGAGTTTGTAAGCTAGTAGACGACACAAAGTTCAGCGTATTTGTGGATAGTACAGAAGATTTTCAAAAGATGTAACGGAACATAAA
>NW_025148129.1:0-1332 GCF_004010195.1 Chiloscyllium plagiosum | reverse complement strand
GCACTAGCCATTGACCTCCAGCCAGCAACATGCTCCTGCACCACTGCTTCAACCCTAACACTATCGTATATGTAAGCGTTGCTTCAAACCCGAACATTCTCGGATATGTAATTGTTGCTTCAAGACCCAGCACTATCGGATATGTAAGTGCAGCTTCAAGCCCCAGCAATATCGGATATGTAAGAGCTGCTTCAAGCTCCAACACTATCGGATATGTATGTGCTGCTTCAAGCCCCAACACTATCGGATATGTACGTGCTGCTTCAAGCCCTATCACTATCGGATATGTAAGCGTTGCTTCAGGCCCCAAAACTATCGGAGAAATAAGTGTTGCATCAAGCCCCAGAACTATCGGATATGTAAGTGTTGCTTCAAGCACCAGCAGTATCGGATATGTAAGTGTTGCTTCAAGCCACAGCACTATCGGATTTGTAAATGCTGCTTCAAGCCCCAACCCTATCGGATATGTAAGTGTTGCTTCAAGCCCCAACAATATCGGATATGTTAGTGTTGCTTCACGCCCCAGCACTATTGGATATGTATGTGTTGCCTCACGCCCCACACTATCGGATATGTAAGTGTTGCTTCAAGCCCCAACACTAGAGGTTATGTAAGCGTTGCTGAGCCCCAGCACTATCGGATATGTAAGTGTTGCTTCAAGCCCCATCACTATCGGATATGTATGAGCTGCTTCAAGCCCCAACACTATCGGATATGTAAGTGCAGCTTCAAGCCCCAACACGATCGGATATGTAAGTGCTGCTTCAAGCCCCAACACTATCGGATATGTAAGTGTTGCTTCAAGCCTCAGCACTATCGGATATGTAAGTGTTGCTTCACGCCCCACCACTATTGGATATGTATGTGTTGCTACACGCCCCAACACTATCGGATATGTAAGTGTTGCTTCAAGCCCCAACACTGTCGGAGATGTAAGTGTTGCTTCAAGCCCCAACACTATCGGATATGTAAGTGTTTCTTCAAGCCCCAGCACTATCTCATATGTAAGTGTTGCTTCAAGCCCCATCACTATCGGATATGCAAGTGCTGCTTCAAGCCCCAGCACTATCAGATATGTCAGTGCTGCTTCAAACCCAGCACTATCGGATATGTAAGTGTTGCTTCAAGCCTCAACACCATCGGATATGTAAGTGTTGCTTCAACCCCAGAACTATCGGATATGTAAGTGTTGCTTCAAGCCCCAACACTGTCGGAGATGTAAGTGTTGCTTCAAGCCCCAGCACTATCGGATATATGAGTGTTGCTTCAAGCCCCATCACTATCGGGTATGTAAGTGCAGCTTCTAGCCGCAGCACTATCGGATATGTAAGA
>NW_025148128.1:0-1332 GCF_004010195.1 Chiloscyllium plagiosum | reverse complement strand
ATCCTCTGATTCCCCAAACAGACCCGAGGAAGCTCCAGAAGTCTTGGGACATCCTCACCGACGGTTTACCACCGTCCGCCCCGCCCCCGTATATACCACCCGCGCACAACCAGGCGTCCAGCGCGGACCTCCCTCCTGCGACGGATAAATCCGATTCCCAGCAGGCTGCGACCAGTGAGGAAGGGACTGCTGGGGTGGGGGGCACAGGAGGGGCGCAGAACCCACCCCAGGCACTAGGAAATCAGTCCGACTCGAGATGCGGAAAGGTCGAGAAGAGGGATTGAGAGCTGGGAGGAGTGACAATATTGAAAAGCTGAACCCCTTACGAGAGGTGCCGTTTGGGAACGAACAGACCGGGTTCGTAGTACAACCTTTAAATTCTGGGGATATCCGGCAACTCCGTAACGAACCACCCCGTCTACTGGACGACCCCGTCAGTGTTGGAATACAACTGGACCAATTTCTGGGGCCCAGTATATACACATGGGCTGAACTACAGGCCATGATGAGAATACTATTTAATTACAATGAAATTGTTATGATCCGGAATAGTGCAATGGCCATTTGGGATAGGGAGCATCAGGACGGCCATCAGCGTGGAGAGCAGAAGTACCCCTTAGAGGACCCCCGGTGGGATCATAACGACGCGGGGGGACGGGCCAATATGACAGATCTCAGAAGCCTTATAATCAGGGGGATCCAAACCTGCGTGCCCAAATAGCGGAATTTAGCGAAAGCATTCGAAGTTGGACAGAAAAAGGATGAATCCCCGAGTGAGTTTTTAGACCGTTTGCGGGAGTCCATGCGAAAGTATTCTGGTTTAGACCCCGATGGGGAAATAGGCAAGGGCATGCTTAAGGTGTATTTTGTGACTAAGTCATGGCCTGACATTCAGAAGAAATTACAGAAAGTGGAGGATTGGGCTGAAAAAGATGTTGCAGAATTATTACGGGAAGCACAGAAGGTGTACGTTCAGAGGGATGTAATAAGGGAGAAACAGAAGACAAAAATGATGGTGGCAGCCGTACGGGAAGCTTGTAAATCCACCGGAATGGGGGAAGAAGGTTATGGGATGGAAAGAGGAAGGTCGAGGGAAAGTTGGAGAGGGAGAGGAGCGAGACGGGACAGAAGTGGGAGAGGCTGATCTTATGGAATCGAACGGCCTCAGGCGGCCGGATGTTACCATTGCGGGAAACTGGGACACTTCAAGAGGGATTGTCCCGATTTTAAAAGGGAGCGAGAAGGGATGTATGAAATGGAGCGCGAACAAATGGATTAGGGAAGTCAGGGGAGGATCGAAACACGGGCCTACCAAGAACCCTTGGTAAATTT
>NW_025148127.1:0-1332 GCF_004010195.1 Chiloscyllium plagiosum | reverse complement strand
TGTATGATTGTTTCAGCAAAGAGCTGATCTAGCTAACCTTGCACGTAAAGATGAAACCATATGAAGGCAGTCAGTTAAGATTAGGAAGAGCAACAATGGTACATGTTACGGACAAGTAGATAAGGAGGATAGTAGGAATAAAAGATCACTGAGCCATGCCAGTTCAGCAGATTACCTTCACGTAGGCATCAGAACGAGCCAAGGTAGTTCCAAGTAATGAATAAAACAAACAAGAGTAAGGGGCGCTAGGCTGAGAGTAGTGGGAGAAGTAAACACGGGCGGAGCATAGCTAAGCAGGGGCGGAATACAAGAGGGAATAATGATAGGTTTGACGCGTAATTTACTAGGCCAATGAAGTAAACGGGGAAGTACTGGGAGAGACTCAGTTAAACCGCATAAATTGTGACGTAAGTTTTGGAGCGGTGTGCCCACTTGTTAGCCACGTCTTGCAAGGACGTTTCAATAAAGTTCACTGCTTCAGAATTTGACTCGGACTAAAATTTATTAATACGTGAGCTTCGTTCCTCACAATGTGCATGTCTAGCAGTCGCTTAATTATCCATAATGACTCGGCTTCCACCACCACCGCTGGCAACGCATTCCAACCATTCATTACTCTCTGTGTAAAGAACCTACCACTGACGTCCCCTCAATACCTTTCCCCTCATATCTTAAAACAGTGACCCCTCTGACAGTCAATCTTGCCCTGGGGAAGATTCCTTTGGCGATCGTCTCTACCCATGCCACTCATTACCTGGTAAACTTCGATCAGGTGACCTGTCTTCCTCCTTCTCTCCAGAGAGAAAAGTCCGAGCTTAGTCAACCTCTGTTTATAAGACAAGCCGTCCAGTCCAAGCAACATCCTAGCAAATCTTCTTTTCACCCCCTCCAAAATCTCTGCATTTTTCCAATAATGGGCCGACAGGAACTGAACACAATATTCCAAATGTGGTCTCATCAGGGACTTGTACAGCTGTCGCAAAACCACGCGGCTCTTAAACTCGATCCTCTTGTTAATGAAAGACAAAACACCATATACTTTCTTCACAACCCCATCCACTTGGGTGTCAACTTTGAGGGATCGATGTAATTGAACACCAGGATTCCTCTGTTCCTCCACACTGCCATGAATCCTGCCTTTAATCCTATATTCAGCATTCGAGTTTGACCTTCCATCATACAACATTTCGCGTTTACCGGATTGAAATCCAACTGCACTTTCTCAGCCCACTTCTGCATCCTGTCTATGTCACGCTGCAACCTACGATAGCCCTCGACATTATCAATGGCACCTCCAAGTTTTGTGCCCTCTGCAAATTTACTAACCCATTC
>NW_025148126.1:0-1332 GCF_004010195.1 Chiloscyllium plagiosum | reverse complement strand
TGTGGGGTGTTACAACGTGAGGATTTGCAGTGCTCAGTGTGGGTTGGTGTGTATGGAGTGTTACAAAGTGATGATTTGCAGTGCTGAGTGTGAGCTGGTGTTTCTGGGGTGTTACAACGTGAGAATTTGCAGTGCCGAGTGTGAGTTGGTGAATGTGAGGTGTTACAACGTGAGGATTTGCAGTGCTGAGTGTGAGCTGATGTGTATGGGGTGCTACAACGTAAGGATTTGCAGTGCTGAGTGTGAGTTGTTGTATGTGGGGTGTTACAACGTGATGATTTGCAGTGCTGAGTGTGAGTTGGCGTATGTGGGGTATTACAACGTGAGGATTTGCAGTGCTGAGTGTGAGCTGGTGTATGTGGGGTGTTACAACGTGATGATTTGCAGTGCAGAGTGTGAGCTGGTGTTTCTGGGGTGTTACAACGTGAGGATTTGCAGTGCTGAGTGTGAGCTGGTGTATGTGGGGTGTTACAACGTAAGGATTTGCAGTGATGAGTGTGAGCTGGTGTATATGGTGTGTTACAATGTGAGGATTTGCAGTGCTGAGTGTGAGCTGGTGTATGTGGGGTCTTACAACGTGAGGATTTGCAGGGCGGAGTGTGAGTTGGTGTGTACGGAGTGTTACAACGTGAGGATTTGCAGTGCTGAGTGTGAGTTGGTGTATGTGGGGTGTTACAACGTGAGGATTTGCAGTGCTGAGTGGTGGTTGGTTAATGTGGGGTGTTACAACGTGAGGATTTGCAGTGCTGAGTGTGAGCTGGTGTATATGGGGTGTTACAACGTGAGGATTTGCAGTGCTGAGTGTGAGTTGGTGTGCATGGGGTGTTACAACGTGAGGATCTGCAGTGCTGAGTGTGGGTTGGTTAATGTGGGGTGTTCCAACGTGAGGATTTGCAGTGCTGAGAGGGGGTTAGTTTATGTGAGGTGTTCCAACGTGAGGATTGGCAGTGCTGAGTGTCAGCTGGTGTATGTGGGGTGTTACAACGTGATGATTTGCAGTGCTGAGTGTGAGCTGGTGAATGTGAGGTGTTACAACGTGAGGATTTGCAGTGCTGAGTGTGAGCTGGTGTATGTGGGGTGTTACAACGTGAGGATTTGCAGTGCTGAGTGTGAGTTGGTGTATGTGAGGTGTTACAACGTGAGGATTTGCAGTGCTGTGTGGGAGTTGGTGTATGTGAGGTGTCACACCGTGAGGATTTGCAGTGCTGAGTGTGAGCTGGTGTGTATGGGGTGTTACAACGTTAGGATTTGCAGTGCTGAGTGTAAGTTGGTGTGTGTGGGGTGTTACAACTTGAGGATTTGCAGTGCTGAGAGTAAGCTGGTGTGTATGGG
>NW_025148125.1:0-1332 GCF_004010195.1 Chiloscyllium plagiosum | reverse complement strand
TGAAATGTTGCTGTGAGAGCATCGTGGTTTATTGAAATGTTAACGTGAGGGCTCGTTGGATTAGTCCAATGTTACTGTGAGGGCTCATTGGTTTATTGAAATGTTACTGTATGAGCACGGTGGATTCTTGAAATGTTAACGTGACAGCAGGGTGGATTATTGAAATGTTAACGTGAAAGCACGGTGGATTATTGAAATGTTACTGTTAGAGCAGGGTGGATTATTGAAATGTTACTGTGAGAGCACGGTGGATTATTGAAATGTTACTGTCAAAGCACGGTGGATTATTGTAATGTTAACGTGAGGGCACGGTGGATTATTGAAATTTTACTGTGAGAGCATGGTGGATTATTGAAATGTTAACGTGAGAGCATGGTGGATTATTGAAACGTTACTGTGAGAGCACAGTGGATTATTGAAATGTTACTGTGAGAGCGCGGTGGATTATTGAAATGTTAATGTTGGGCACGGTGGATTATTGAAATGTTAACGTGAGGGCACGGTGGATTATTGAAATTTTACTGTGAGAGCATGGTCGAATATTGAAACGTTAACTTGAGAGCATGGTGGATTATTGTAATGTTACTGTGAGAGCACAGTGGATTATTGAAATGTTCATGTTGGGCACGGTGGATTATTGAAATGTTCCCGTGAGGGCTCGGTGGATTATTGAAATGTTACTGTGACGGCACGGTGGATTATGGAAATGTTAACGTGAGAGCACGATGGATTATTGAAATGTTACTCTGAGAGCACGGTGGATTATTGAAATGTTAACGTGAGGGCACGGTGGATTATTGAAATGTTACTGTGAGGGCACGGTGGATTATTGAAATGTTACTGTGAGGGCAGGGTGGATTATTGAAATGTTAACGGGAGAGCACGGTGGATTATTGAAATGTTACTGTGAGAGCACGGTGGATTATTGAAATGTTACTGTGAGAGCACGGTGGATTATTGAAATGTTACTGTGAGGGCACGGTGGATTATTGAAATGTTACTGTGAGGGCAGGGTGGATTATTGAAATGTTAACGGGAGAGCACGGTGTATTATTGAAATGTTACTGTGAGAGCACGGCGGATTATTGAAATGTTACTGTGAGAGCACGGTGGATTATTGAAATGTTACTGTGAGGGCACGGTGGATTATTGAAATGTTAACGTGAGAGCACGGTGGATTATTGAAATGTTAACGTGAGGGCACGGTGTATTATTGAAATGTTACTGTGAGAGCAGGGTGGATTATTGAAATGTTAACGTGAGGGCTCGTTGGATTATTGAAATGTTAACGTGAGGGCTCGTTGGATTATTGAAATGTTACTGTGAGAGCAC
>NW_025148124.1:0-1332 GCF_004010195.1 Chiloscyllium plagiosum | reverse complement strand
ATGTCTGTGTGCGTGTGTTTCTCTGTACGTGCGCGGATGTCTGTATGTGTGTGTTTCTATTTACGTGCGTGGATGGCTGTGTGCGTGTGTTTCTCTGTACGTGCGCGCATGTCTCTGTGCATGTGTTTCTCTATACATGCATGCATGTCTGTGTGTGTGTGTTTCCCTGTACGTGCATGCATGTCTGTATGCGTGTGTTTCTCTGTACATGCATGCATGCCTGTGTGTGTGTGTTTCTCTGTACGTGCGTGGATGTCTATGTGCGCGTGTTTCTCCGAACGTGTGTGGTTGTCTGTGTGCTTGCGTTTTCCTGTACGTGCGTGGATGTCTGTGTGCGTGTGTTTCTCTGTACGTGCGTGGATGTCTCTGTGTGTTTGTTTCTCTGTCCGTGCGTGGAGGGCTGTGTGCGTGTGTTTCCCTGTACGTGCATGCATGTCTGTGTGCATGTGTTGCTCTGTACGTGCATGCATATCTGTGTGCATGTGTTTCTCTGTACGTGCATGTATGCCTGTGTGTGTGTTTTTCTCTGTACGTGCGTGGATGTCTATCTGCGCGTGTTTCTCCGAACGTGCGTGGATGTCTGTGTGCGTGCGTTTTCCTGTACGTGCGTGGATGTCTGTGTGCGTGTTTTTCTCTGTACGTGCGTGGATGTCTCTGTGTGTTTGTTTCTCTGTCCGTGCGTGGGTGGCTGTCTGCGTGTGTTTCTCTGTACATGCGTGGATGTCTGTGTGCGTGTGTTTCTCTCTACATGCATGCATGTCTGTGTGCGTGTGTTTCTCTGTACGTGCGTGGAAGTTTGTGTGCGTGTGTTTCTCTGTACGTTCGTGCATGTCTGTGTGCGTGTGTTTCTCTCTACGTGCGTGCATGTCTGTATGCGTGTGTTTCTCTGTACATGCATGCATGTCTGTGTGCGTGTGTTTCTCTGTACGTGCGTGGATGTCTGTGTGCGTGTGTTTCTCTGTACGAGCATGCATGTCTGTGTGCGTGTGTTTTCTCTACGTGTGTGGATGGCTGTGTGCGTGTGTTTCTCTTTACGTGCGCGCATGTCTGTGTGCATGTGTTTCTCAATACATGCATGCATGTCTGTGTGCGTGTGTTTCCCTGTATGTGCATGCATGTCTGTGTGCGTGTGTTTCTCTGTACGTGTGTTGATGTCTGTGTGTGTGTGTTTCTCTGTACTTGCATGCAAGTCTGTGTGCGTGTGTTTCTCTGTACATGCGTGTATGTCTGTGTGCGTGTGTTTCTCTCTACATGCGTGGATGTCTGTGTGCGTGTGTTTCTCTGTACGTGCGGGGATGTTTGTGTGCGTGTGTTTCTTTGTACGTGTGTGCT
>NW_025148123.1:0-1332 GCF_004010195.1 Chiloscyllium plagiosum | reverse complement strand
GCATGGTTATTCTTTATTATGACTGGCCAAGGGGTCTAACGGCAAGAGATGTTTGATCTGATTTGTTGCATGTTCTCAAACAGGTTTTCTCTATAAATATTGCAAACAAATGTGTTAACTTGGTCTTGTTCAGCTTCTGACGCTAACCTTTTCAGTTCACGTACATTAAACATATTCGGAGAAAGTGAGGAAAGCTGAAGCTGAAGATCAGAGCCAAGAGTGTGGCGTTGGAAAAGGGCAGGCACATCCAAAGAGCAGGAGAATCGACCTTTCGGGCATTAGGCCATCATCAGAAAAGATTCCTGATGAAGGGCTTATGCCCAAAACGTGATTCTGCTTCTCCTCGAATGCTGCCTGACCTGCTGTGCTTTTCCGGCACCACGCTCTTGACATTAGAAATATTTGACTGAATGTTCAGATATTATACTAAAAGTTGCCTCTGTCAATTTAATTTACTTTGCTTTCTATTCACTAAAGTTTTCATGTTAATTGTTTCTCCTTTTCTTCTTAAATCTGAAACAAATCTCAAAATACAGAACACATTAAAATTCACATGAATTATAAATTTGCATTCTCGACAAGAAAACCAAGGGAAGGCGAGATAGAATTCTTGAACAGTCTACACAGTTAAATGAAAAAACAATGCCTTCCAAAAAATGTTTGACCGTCTGTATCTCTCTTTCAATTCAATAATCCTGCAAATAGTTTATAATTGTCAGTTGATCTCTCTGAATGAGTTTCTAATCAATGTCAATGTAACAGCTGAAAGATTAACAACAGATTGATAACTGGGTGTTAAATACCTTATTTGAAGCCAACAAATGTTTGGTATTTACTAGAATTCCACCAGAAAACATTCTTGAATTATAATACAAGAAGTGAGATATGTGAGAGATATGCAAACCTTATTTTTAAATGAACACATTCCAATATTTTCAAAACATTTCAATCTATCTGTCAAAATCAACAGGTGAATGGAAAAATAAAAACAAGTTTCTGACAATTCATAAACTGAAAAACAATTACAAATTCACTTTGATCAAAGGACAGAGTAATATTTAGATGAATCACAACATTTAGTTACAAAGTAGGTAACCAGCTGACTGACAAGTAATAGGTAGTAGCATTTGTTAGTTTACTGAAGAAGATATCAACTTTATTTCAAATTTATAGCACGAGAGAATAATGTTTAATGTGTTTCAATTGTGTGGACTTGCCCCTTTGCAGCAAAAAAAATCAATCTCATTACTTAGACATCGTAATCTTTAATTCTGCAACATTTTCAAATATTCTCCAGAAACTTATAAGCGACAGAATTAGATACAGGTATCC
>NW_025148122.1:0-1332 GCF_004010195.1 Chiloscyllium plagiosum | reverse complement strand
AAACGTGTTGTGTATTAATGCACCATTGTCAGCATGGGAAGGTGTGAAGCAGGTTCAGAATGTAAAGGCGAACGTTCCTGACGGATTTCCGAGTGAATTTTATGAATAATTTATAAACCTATTGTCAGGGCTGATGTTTAACATGTTCCATCAATCATACAGTCACGAACCCCTCCCTCCATCCTTAAGGATGATGAAGAAAGGAAGACCCTGAAGGATTGTGGTTGTTACACGCCAATCTGACTTTTAAATATGGGTTTCAAAATCCATTCTGAGACACGTGCATTAAGGCTGGAAACTTTGCTGCCTTCCGTTACCAAGGAGGACCAAACAGGCTTTATAAAGGGCCGCAGATCTTCCAACAATGTAAAGAGGTTACTCAATATGATCCAAGAGTGTCGACTACAATCTGTCCAGGGATTATTGATCTCTTTAGATGAGAGAAGGCATTTTATTGGGTTGAGTGGCCGGATCCCTTCTGGACGTTAGATTGGTTTGGTCTACGCAAAGTTTTTATCAAGTTGGTGAGGGTCCTTTACGATGATCCTCTGGCTGCGGTTCTCACTAATGGTGTGCCAACCAGTAATATTAATATTTCTCGAGGCAGCCGACAAGGCTGACACCTTTCACCATTGTTGTTTACGTTGGTGATTGAGCCACTGGCAGAGGCCAGCCGTAGGGATGTCAACATATCTGCCCCAGAAGTAGGAAAGAAGTCGTGTAAGATTACTGTGGGGATATAGGTAAAGTAGTGTTACTTCTGCAGTTATAATTACTTATGCAAGGTAAATGAACTCACACCAGTGTGTAATTGTTTCAGCTAAGAGCTGAGTCAATTAGAATGCAAACTATGTGAAGGAAATACATAATTGTTTTTGTATTAGCTAAAATTGCATGCAAGAATGAAACGTGACTCCAAAACAATGGTAGATGTTACAGACAAATAGATAAGGTGCTGTGAGGATGTCGGTTAAGCCAGATATGCTTGCACAAGCAGTAGTTATAAGCATCTGTTTCCCACTTTTACAGAAACACAGGAACAAACCCCAATTAACAGGTCATAAGGATCAGTATGGTTGAGGAAAGCACATAATGGAGGGAGTAGATAATGGTGAAGAAAGGATATACCTAACAATGGGCCACAGCGGGATGTGGTCAAACGGCCTTGTGAGGCCAGATATAAGCATTTTGTCACAGACAAGGCCGGATAAGGCCAGAGATAATCAGGAGTAATGGGTGCCAGTCTTAGAGAAGTGGAAGATGTAAACAGGGAGGAGCAATGGGATAAAAAAGGAACCGAATTACATAAATATCGTGTTTTCGTTGAATTCA